>NW_026260162.1:0-111057 GCF_024291825.1 Alternaria postmessia | reverse complement strand
TTTAAGAGCTCTAAACTGAACTGACTGATAAGACGAGAGCTCTAAACTGACACTGAACTGACTGCCAAGCAATCAGTCAGTCAGTCAGTCTCATCAGTTTGGATTGATTGTTAGCAACTCTGTTCTCGGTGCCGAGCTGAGGAAACCAAATGCGGGCACCGGGTATAGCCACAATTCGCTTCTCGTTGCTGCGAGTTAGCTCTAGCAAACTAAGCTTCTCCGCGACGACTTTCACAATCCACCTTTAGACTAGAAACTGGTCTAAGCGGGCAGCGAGTTGTTGCGACAACTGGTGCGGGGCCATCTATCACCCCTGCTCACCTTCACCTCAATTACCACACGGCTTTGAGCACAGCCACCGCTAGTGGACGCGCGAGCATTACTTACTGCCTGCTGCCCATTACTTGGGTTATTCTGTCCTCTTCTTACTTCAGGCCTACCTCGCACACAATTGCTGCCTTCACGTCGCAAGATGCAGCGCATGCAGAGGATTACGGGGCGTTTCCTCACGAGGACGCCCAATGAAGCCGATGTCGAATCCATGTTGAAGGACTTCAACGACTCCAAGACTATGTTGGAAAAGGTACGTCCGATGTGGCTTGTCATCTCACATTGTTCGGTCCTATGAACTAGTGGGGCCATCCCTAATCCCATCAAGTCCTACACCAGCCATCCACGTCAATGGACGCAATGCATCCTATCTATCCAGCACAGGAATCGGCTCTTCACTTCGTTGCCGAGTTTTGGACTAACTCGTCGCCCAGCTCGAAGCGTCAGCAAAGCAATGGCGGGACGCGTGGACCAACATCCTCAACCATCAACTCACTTCGGTCGAGCTACTATACACCATTTTCAAACCACTCGGCGGCGAAGGCTCCAACAGCACCCATGTACATGCCGAAACTCCGTCTGCCGTCCTGGAGCGTGTCCACGCCCTCCATGAGGCCTTTTCGGAACTGAAGACGGATATGATGGAGGAGGTCAAAGACATCGACAGGAAACTGGTCATACCGGCGAAGCTCGCTCGAGATGCATTGAAGCCCATGGAGAAGGCTATCAAGAAGCGGGAAGATGCGAAGGTCAGACAGCCTCCGAGTCGCGCTATCGGATGTACTGACAAAGCGATAATAGGTCGATTATGAGCGCTACAAGAGCCGCTGCGAAGCCCTCCAGGCTAAGAAGACGCGTTCGGAGCGCGAAAACAGCGCTCTCGCCAAACACGAAGTCGATCTCGAGCGCTCTACCCACGCATACCAGCTTGCTGACGAGAATCTACGAGAACGTCTACCACGTCTGAACGCCGCGACCTTCTCAATCCTACCACACCTCCTAGCGAACCAGATCGTCCTACAGAATAACTTGATTGGGAACTTGTATACTGTACTGCACCAGTACTCACACGAGCAAGGATACCCCGACCCACCACCTGAGCCGGAAGAAGTCATACCATTATGGGACTCAAACTTCACACCACTGCGCCAGGAGATGGAGACAAGCTTGGGCTTGCTCAAGACCGGCAAGGCAGTCCACATGCCGATGCGACTACCGGACAAGGGAGATACACTGACAGGCCTAGGCATTAGAAATAAGGTCATGCCTGGTAGGAGAGCCAGCAGCAACGACAGTGTGCCTACCATCACCGGAGGCGGACGACCTGCGCGACCGTCCCAGACCCTTTCGTCCACTTCCGAAAGCGGTCCACCTATAAGCCTCTCTAGCAAGCCTTCATACAGCTCTCTTAGCGCCTCGAAGCCAAAGATAGGTGGCTCGCCCCATCTGAGCGCTGGTCAGGACATGTATGGCCGCCGTGCCTCCTCCACCTCCCAGGCTTCCTCGTACTCAAATGGAACAAATGGTGATTCCTACTTTAACAAAACCCCTGCCTCGAATGGATCGACTCCAAGCGGTTATCCCTCATCGCCTAACCCAGCAGCAGGGAAGAAAAAGCCGCCTCCACCGCCCCCTAAGAAGATTGGATCGTTTCAGTCTGAGTACGTGACGGCCATGTATGATTTCGACAGTCTTACTCCTGGCGACTTAAATTTTAGAGAGGGCGACCGGATTCGCGTGGTGAAGAAGACTGAAAGCTCGCAAGACTGGTGGGAGGGCGAGATACACGGACAAAAGGGCAGTTTTCCCGCCAACTACTGCAAATGAGTTTGGCCAGCTTTGGGCGATGTGCGAGTGTAGGGGACAGAAGAACTTCAATGATATCCAAAACTGCATTAGAAGGTGGTGTTATGGCGTTTCAGCAGTTTTGTTGGTGTCACGAACCAGCTGCAGAACGACTAAGGTGGACTCAAGTTAAGGCAGAATGAACAGCTCTTGCGTCTTGATGCAGATTGCGCATGGATTCGTGCTCCAACAGCAACAGTATGCCAGCTTGCAACACTTCCCGATAGTGTAGTTGTGGTGTAATGTCAGCCATCTCAGACTGGGAGTCGACGCGAGTGACATGTCAAAGCAGACCGCGTCTCTCCTTGTGGTGGTAGTAGTGGTGGTGGTGGTGGCTTGGTACCTGTCCGCCGATATAAATAGTGCGCACGAATCTGCTCACCAATCAAGCTCCCAGGCTGCATCTTCATTGCCATACCAAGACTCAGCCTCAGGAGCAGTCTAGCCCCCGTCTTCAGCCCCCACATTCTAGTGCGTAGCTCCCGCGCGCCATCGAGAAGGCGGAGTTGATGCCTGCCCGTGTCATGATGCGCCTGCCTCGTGCGCGGTGTGCCTGCATATGTGAGCCTCGTGCTACAGCCGCAGCAGGCTTGCCGGCGTCAAGCATCATATAGAGCCCTGCGCTGCGTTTCATCCCTCATAAGACTATCTGAAATAATCGCTGATGTGCAGTATGAACGAGAAGACGACTGAACAGACTGTACGTACTGCATAATGACGTTGGAACAGGCTGGACGAATGCTTACAGGTAACAGAGCAGCGCATTGAGACCACCCTTCTCCTCTCGTCCGATTCCACCTCCCTCCACGGCTGCCAACTCCAGCAACCCCACAGCACGTGAACTCGTGCATCAAAATGGTCATATCGACCCCAACCAGGGTCACGCTTTGGCGAGCGGGCAGCCTGTGCTGGACTCAGTCACAACCATACCGCTAACGCCGGAAGACTCTCTTCCCACCATAAGCGGCAGGAACAACGAGGCATACCTTGCCAACGATGACCCTCGCCAGTTCCTGAAACACGATCTCGATCTCTCGCGCCTCAATCGCATACATGGACACCTATGGATGGCAGGCCGGCCGATGCGCGCTAGACCGTTGCACAGATACAGGATGCTGGGCATGGAAGTGCTAGGCACACAACAAATGGACCTACATTTGTTGAAATATTCAAACAAACTGCTAGTCAAGCCGCTGCCAGAGTGGATGCTCAGCTATGACTTTTGGAGAGAGCACATCTGTCAACCAGGCGATGCTGATTCTAACAACAATGTCAAGAGAGAAGAAGGCTGGCTGTGGAAGAGTGCCGCAGGGTTTTTGGTGAGCTATGTGTGGCTCATCACTACACCACTCGACTTGAAGATTGCACACGAATGCACGCTCCTGCCAAGTTTCATAACTTGGCACTGGTGGAAAGACTTTGTGAGGGATTTCATGCACCATGTGGATATCAACACACTACATCAGGTGAATAAGCGGTATCAGTTCGGCGATTTGAGGTTGGGAAGAATCAACAGCACCTATCGGATACGGTATGCACATACGCACTTTGTAAGAGGATATCTGTAAGTACATCCTTGCCGATGGGAACAAGTTGGCATAGAGGCTTTGATAGGATATATTGGCTAACAATTTCGCATAGATACGGATACAATCGCTACGTGATCTTCTTCCAGCGAAACTTCTCTTGGATCCTTATCGTATTCGTCTTCTTCAGTCTCGTCCTTTCCGCTATGCAAGTCGGTTCAGGCCTCAAAGAACTCGAAGATAACTATGCATTCCTTCGCGCCAGTTATGTTTTCGTTGTGTTTAGCATGGTACGTATCAGATCATCGATGATACACAAGAGAAAGTAGCTGACCCTCTATGCAGATTTCCGTAG
Organism: Alternaria postmessia; assembly: GCF_024291825.1. Taxonomy (NCBI): domain Eukaryota; kingdom Fungi; phylum Ascomycota; class Dothideomycetes; order Pleosporales; family Pleosporaceae; genus Alternaria; species Alternaria postmessia. The sequence goes on along the minus strand of NW_026260162.1, from coordinate 107,001 downwards.
TTGCTGTGCTTGCATTTGTGACTATCGTCTTTATCGGCATCTTTCTCTTCAACATGGTAAAAGCGATTGCGCACGCGGCAAGTGAGCCAAAGAAGAGGACAAAAGCAGCCGAGCAGAAGCAAGAGGCGGGTAAGAATGTATGATAAGCGTTGTCGTGCATTATACATCGATGCTGGCGTTTTGTTCCTTGATACCCAATGTCTTTTAGATCCAAACTCTAACTTACGTATACACTGACTAGCTATCCTCATCCTGCCTATTTTTCTTGCCTCTTTCTAAAGCTGCAGGCTTCACGTCCTGCCCTCGCTTAGAAAGCCACGACATCACAGCATAATACCCCAAACCTAATCCCGCGGCCACCACTGACCCAGCCGATGGAGCAACCATAGCCACCCTCATAGTCCTGCTATATCCTCTCTTCTCCGCGTCGTTTGCGATCACAAGTGCTGACCAAAGCCCCGCACAACTATTACACAAAGCTGGCATCAAGATCCTCTTCATCAGCCATTTGTAGTTCCTCTGGTATTTCCACCATAGACACAAACAACCTAATACGCCTGTGCTGCAGGCCAAGGCAGAGAGATAGAGTAAAAGAGGAAGTTGTATGATTTCGGGTTCTGTATCAACATAATCTCCTGGGCAATCCCAATATTCCGGATATTCTATGCATCCTGTGTATTCGTCTTTTGTCCTGGGTTGCGGGAAGGCTGCTGGGAGGATGATGTAGCCTGCGAAGAGGGTCGAGACGAATACTAGCGCGAGGAAGCTGTGAGTAGAAGGAACTGATTCGGAATTGTCAGGCATATTTGTGTAGCGGGGTCGTTCTGTTGTGGTATGCGCGTTGGGTTCTCTCGTGGGAGGTTGGCGTTAGTGTTACGTCATCGCTCCGGCGCGCTATGATGGCGCGCGCTGCGTGATCTCTACTAAACCGTCTCGATCCTCATTGCATCAACGGCCGAACGTCTTCCCGTCTGATATTTGTCTCAACACTCACGGAAAATAAGCGGTAGCGAACACAATCGCTGAAGAAAGCCTGCAGAATCTGAGGCTGCTTTGAAGAAGAGGTGAGCGTAGCCGCGAAAGCGCGACATGATCGCGACGCGAGATCAGTTTCACACTATCCAGCCATCCCATGATAAATTCAAAGAAGCAAAAGAAGCAGCCCCGTTCGGATTCAGAAATTCTACAAAACGCTGTAGCAACGAAGAAGAAGAATCCCAAGCATAACGTAATGGCCGTCGAGAAACCTAGTGCAACGTCCTCGCATGCAGGCCGCATTATTTCTCTTGCGGCACAACACGATACTAGCTCCCATTAGCTGCGAATTTGCATTGTATAGGAAGGCAGGTAAACGCCCTGTTGGGCTGCGCCGTGATCCTTCGCCTCGGCCTTCCCTTTACCGTTCAACAAAGATCCCTGCGTTAACATATACACCCATGTCGTTCCGTACCAACTCTGTGACTGCAGGTCCCGGCATGCAGACATACTGATTATTTCCGCGCAAATTGCCAAGCGAGCAGTAAGGTGTGGTACGATCGCAGCAACCAGGTACAGTCGCTATGTAGATGGCGAGACGGACCCGATACATGTCCGTCTTACGAGCTTGTATACACCCAAGCGATGCTCTCGATTCTTAGAAACCACAAGACTACCTTTGTCTGACTTCCTCTCTCGATTCCTGTTGTTATTGATTACTTCATGGTATATTTGTTTGTTCTCCTCAATCATGGCGAACGGCGTTGCTCCAGAGTCTGTAATTGTATGTCTCAAGTACTTTACTCTACTTTTTTCCGTCTACTAATGCACCTGAAAAGCCCATCGAGGGTACTCTTCTGGCTCTCGCGATGCTTGTGGCCTCTGGTCGGCTGGTTCCCCGCTTTCTGCAACGACAATGTCCCACTGTCAGCGATAGCCTTCTGATAGCATCTATCCTGGATGCCATCGGGCTCTTCGTTACCGACTATCTGACATACACATGGGGAGGCATGTCGGACGATGTACCAGAGCCATCGGTAGCTCGTGTGATTGCGCTTAAGAAGGTAAATCGGCAGCTTGGTAGCATGGATCAGACGGAACAATTGACACTCATAGGTACAATTCGCTGGAAATGCGTTCTACGACACCGGTATCTACTGGCCAAAGCTGGCCATCCTCGCGCTGTACTTCAGGCTCATTCCGCCAACGATGCCGTGGTTGCGAAAAGCACTCTATGCGGTAACCTTGTTTACCGGTACTGCCATGATATCGACGTTCTTTCTTGATACTTTCTGGTGCGGGCGCCAGGTCTCTCAGAATTGGTCTCCTGATGAGGGAGCATGCAACACCTTCAGTTCAAAAGAAGTTTTTCGGATCGATTGGAGCCTCAATGTCACATCAGATTTGTTCAGTAAGCCGCAGCATACCATTCACGAAGCACTCTGAACACTAACTTCGGAACGATAGTTTTTGCTTTGCCATTTCCGCTTCTTCGCTCACTGCAGCTTCGCCGTCGCCAGATCTGGGGTCTTGTTGCAACGTTCTCACTCGGTGCCGTTACCATAGCTATGAGTATGGTCCGCTTTGCAACGATAGAGGTCATATATGCTTGGACCAACGTCTGTAGGTTGATGCAATCTACCACATTACGACCCAGACTGACGTTTGTCTAGATGTCCTTTCCATGGCTGAAATGGCTGTCGCGATCATGGTGGTTTCGTTACCGTCGATGAGATCCTTCCTGCGACGTGGCACCCTATTTTCCTCCAACAAGAAGTCGCGTTCTTCCGAGTCTCGTACCTATGGGCACCAAACACCAGCATCAGGTTCGCACAACTTCTTGCGACCTTCCAGAAGAGGCAAGCACAGCGTTCGTGTACACACCGATGAAGACTCAGGCAGCGAAGTGGAGCTTAATACCATGGCAAGGAAGGATGTGATCTACGAGACTCATCGCGTTAGTGTACAGTTCTCGAAGTCGCAGGATGAAGAGCACGACAGCTCTGCAAAGTACCCGTGAGAACGGTTCAGGGGGTGGGTGTTTGCAGTAGAGCTGTAGTTAGAACCAGCCAAGGCAACAAGAATTAAAGGATCGGGCCAGGTCCATTTGTACGAGTTTTAGCAGCCGGATCATCTCAACATTAGACATCTGGATGGACCCTGTGCCGTCGAGCAGGCCGCTTGCATCGAGCCGGAAGGATCGCACCTCATTCCGCTGACAGCGGTCCGCACAAGCCACCGAGCGCCACGCCTGATGGAAGACTCCTCCAACCGAGCTGCAACTGTATATCACTCCGTGAACCCAAGAGTCCTCACGCACCTCAGAAAATACTTGTTACCTGTGCCGCAATCCTGCCGTTACTCTGTGGGTCGGCATTGGCCGACGGCTTCGCCTGTGGGAGGCCTCGTTTGGCAAATTTCACCCACCGGTTCGCCTAACCGAACAGGGGATGACACCTTCAATGCTTGATCTTGCTTGTTGCTAACAGCCAAAAGCTGCGCGAACGCAACAACGACGCAGGATGTGCATATACTCGATCGACGTGGAACAATCTACTACGCCAAATGGAACATGAAAGATATGAAACCGGATGCGATCCGCCTAAAAAGCCCTTCCCGCTATCGACCAAACCCACCGAGACGGTACAGCCGTCGAGGCACAAGGGTCATAGTTGGGATCAGCCCATCTAACACGGCTCCTGAAGCGCCTCGATTACAGGCAGTTTTCCGCGCGCATGCATGCAGGGCGAACGAGCTAATATGCATCTTGACAGTCCAGGACTGATGTCCGGTAACAGTTTCGCATGATAGGCGGCACAACTGTACGCCCAGAGGTGTCTCCAGTAGCTATGGCATGATGTATGCTCGGCAAAATATAGTACCCTGCATGGGATGGAATGTGGTTCATATACATACGCCTTGCAATTCTCTGGTCAAGCGAGCGAACCACTCTTCGTTGGCTTTATCCTTTGTTTCGCAAGTGTTCTGTCACACTACAGCAGCGAAGATGGCACACTACATTGACGGGAAAGACTGCATGGTAAGCCGATGTCATAGGAAACACTACATGGTTTACTGAAAGATCACAATGCTGACAAGTCGTAATGTAACAGATCTCGGAATGGATCCTCCTGATTTTCGCATACCTGTTCGTTGCTGCGCGCATGTACACGCGTTTATTTCGTCTCCATTCGAAGTTGGACGCGTCGGACTACCTATTGATTGCATCTGCGCTGGTTGCTTTGGGACTGATCATCTGCGACACGCTCACATACAAGATGGGCGTTTTGGACAATTATGAAACGTCAGAGAAGCTGTCAAAGGTAGTTCATCATTAATATTATCGCACTTCATACTCGGCTAACCCGCTCCGCAGATCTCTTTCGCCTCGAATTACTTCTACGATGTCGGTATGGGTTTCCCGAAACTCAGCATGCTAGCCTTCTACTGGGTATTCTTCAATCTGTCCGGTCACCCGGGACTGCGCAAGATGCTCTTTGGTATCACAGCCTTTGTCGTCGCGAGTTACCTCACTATCCTCTTCGATGACACCTTCTTCTGCGGCACGCCTGTATCTGTGCAGTGGTCTCAAGAAGAAGGCGCATGTTCTGTCTTCTATGCGCCGGAGCCGTTCATTCTGAACTTCACTTTGAACCTGGCTTGCTATCTTGTGGTTTACGCCGTTCCTGTGGTGCTTTTGGTGAAGGGTATACTCAGGTCCTCGACCGGTGTTGGCCTTACTTTCGCGTTGGGAGCGCTTACTATTGCCTCTGGTATCGTGCGCTTCGTCTGCCTCAAGGTTGGAACAGGGCAGGAAAACCTTGTTTGTAAGTCCACCACTTTAGTACTACGTCTCATGTACGCGACATTCAAGCTAACGTGTTCACTCATAGATCCTTTGAGTATGGTAGAGATGACTCTCTCAATCATCGTCGTTGCGCTCCCGGGACTGAAGCCGCTTGTCAGACAAACAAAAGTATAGAAACCAGATAATGAGTAATTGGTGTTGGAATAGTGCGTATACGATCAAGACGGGTAGGGCTGAACATAAAATGCTATATGACTTGTATATTTGATCATAATGGAGATTCAGATGTGTCAGATGTTTGTCCCAGCTGCAAAGTGCATTACATCTTGATTGTCCGGGTAAGGCTGTTGTTTAAGCTCTTGTTAGTGGGTCGAGTGTAAGCCACCCTCCAGCTAGCGCGGTGAGGTTTGCCGTCTTGCCTGACGCAAGATTCCACCCCACAACCGGCACACCTCATCTTCAGTAAGTCCTGTACCAACAATACAGACTTTGAGACATTCACAGATCATTCGAAACTATACCAACTGGGCCGCGCACGATTAAATCGATACCCACAGCACTACGAACGGCCTCATCGAGATCGCAGCCTCGCGACGCGTGCGGCAGACGTTTAGTTGATCCTCGTGCCACGCGCAATCCCAAAGAAGAGGATTCCGCCTTGCCAGGGTCACCCACGATATAGCGAGCATTACAAATCCATTACCTGATCTTTACGATCTCGTAAATCAGGGTTATGGCAAACACAATCCAGCCGCGGAGGTCTCCGAAGTGATTAGCTCCAGTGATGAATTTCGAGACGAGAATTTGCGCGGTTTAGCCCGCACTTTCATAGCGAGATTTAGTTCAAGAAGTTGACATAGATCACTGAGCAGCTTCTACAAAGAGTTTAAGAAGGAAAAACTTTTTCGGCTCCCCCCATACACTATTTGGCTCACCCCAAAAGATCAGATGAAAGCAATCTCTACCTACCTAAGTTCTTTAATATAAGAGATAGAAATAAACTTTATATAGCAAAGGTGCTTCCTTTCTATAGCCCTACAACTTTGTAATACAAAGTAAAGTAAAATAATACACTTTAGAAAAAAAGAAGATGTAGGTAGGTTTTACTAGCAAAATCCTTAGGTTTATATACCTCTAACTTCTTAATTTCAAGATATAAAGACTGACTTTCTATTGTAGAGTTGTTTATCTTGCTTATATCCTTAAGTTCGTAATAGAAAGTTAGTCTCTATCTTCTAAAACAGAGAAGTTAGAGTAGGGGGGAGCCGAATAGTGTTTGGGGGGAGCCGAAAAGGTTTTTACTTTAAGAATCTCATCGTGTGGTTGCATGCTTTACCTGTGAGTGAGGCAGTTTGAGCGACCTGCACTTCGATATCGATATGTCGCCGAAACAAACTGACAGATGCGTTGTTTGCTCTGGACTTAGGAAGGAGACTTTGATCTTGGTTCGGGGGTATATGCGGGCTGGCAATATCTTTGCGGTGTTATACACAAGGGAAACACTATTCGTGTTACGGCTGAAGGGCGAGGAGTGTCTTTTCCTAGGCCAAGCCATGTCGACGGCATCATCCACGGTGGGCTTATGAGGGATGCCGAACAAGGAAAACGATAAGAGCAGCAATCCGGTCTCATGCAAACGAGCGGCAATAGCCCCTTCTCCACGTGCGGGCGCTAGCTCTCCAATGGAAGCTTCGCCCCCGCGTCCATCCACGCTCCAATCTCCACTATTCGGAAGCACGAAACTTACGACAACGAAGCGCGTGCGGTGGGCGATTTCTCGGCGAAGTATACGCCGATCATCATTGCAGCGCTCTTCCACGGTGTTCTTTTAATCTATCGCGTTCTTGTCGCGTCGCTAACAACCCTGGCCCTTAATATGGAAAGCGGAACATCAACGCGGAGACGTCATGGGATCTCGCGCGGAATGAAAAGGACAGAACGCAAGAAAATTGAATCATGGATATATAATTTGGGATGGCAACGCGGTACGACGTGACATTTGCATACAGTCAAAACGCTGAAACTTCCACTACCACATATTCTGATCGCCCGGCATCGCTTCACTCCGACGCACAGGAATTCGATCGATTGCAATATGAGGTTCCTCTCCCTGCTATCACCAGCGCTCCTGGTAGCGACTGTATATGCCGCCGAAGACGCCTCATCCTCATCCTCCACACCTCCAGCCGCAGCCTCTCCAGCAGCTGACGAGCCAAATCCTGTAGGCGCACTCTGGACCGCACAATGGGACAGCAACACCCTAAAACCCTATACCCAACACTGCCGCAACAAAAACACCTACAATGCCAAAATCTACAAGCTCAATGAGCTATATCCTGATCTGAAAGAGCAAGCACCCCAACTCAAAGTCTTTTACAACAAGCAACTTTACGCCGGCTCCTGGGCGGGCATCGACGTCCACGGTACCGGGCGTGAACTCATCAAGATGAATATGGCAGACATGCCGTACAAAGTACGAGAGTGGCTCAAGCGCGAGTCGCTACAACGACACTACAGCGTCCAGGACGATATGGTTTTCTTCGCACCAGGGGCGATTTACCCGATACTCCCTTTGTGGGTTGACGATGCTGACGAGGGTGGAGAGGAGTGTGAGGGTGTGTTTGATGGTTTAGAGAACTACTCGAACGAACCGAAGGACGGGGCTGTGATTGGGAAGATCAGTCATACGAACACGGGGGATAAGGAAGTGAAGTTCATAGTCGAGGCGTTGAAGGTGAAGGCTAAAGACGGAAGAGATGAGCTGTGAAACATAACTTGACGTTCAATTTCTACACTCCTACTACTCTCAAGAATTTATGTTACTATATCATTTACAATTTCCATGTTTTGTTACCATCGCATCACTATCGAGCATCGTTAAATTACTTTTTTGATACCAAACGCTATACGTGAGTTTCATGGTTCTCGTACATGTTAGGGCATGCGAATAAATTACTCCTGACGACAGCGCTCTCGTCCCGGATCGGACGAAAATAGCATCTAACATATGCTTCACCGATTACCCAAGCTCTCACTCAATGCGTTCATCTGCAGAAGGTTTCCGATCACCATAATCTCCATGAGCATATGCGTCGATAGTATGCTTCGCAAAGCTTCTCGCCGGAATGCCTTCAGCAAACATGATATCCAGTTCCTCATAAGTCCGTCCCTTTGTCTCCGGGAGCCGGAAAAAAGTCCAGATGAAGAAGATAGATGCGCCTCCTCCCCAGAAGAAACCAGTCTTGCCCTTCCAATCTCCAGCAGTAGGGTTTAACATGTACGGGTTGATGACGTTGGTCACAATCTGGGCGATGTAGTATGTGATGCGAGCTAGACACACACTCTTGCTCCGAAGACGTGTGGATGAGACTTCTCCAACGATGGCATAACAGATTGGACCTACGGTCATGTAGTACCAGAAAAGCCAGATGAGCATCATGGCAGCTTGAGCATAGTTTCCGCCGGAGGAGTCACCAGCGCCCACGCTGATGAAACCGACGATGAATAAGATGGTCGCTAAACCACCAAGTCCCCACAGATAGAGCTTTCGACGACCAATATAGCTCATGAGGATCCAGGATATGAGAGTGCCAACGGATGCCATGCCGAGACCACCAACCGACATCTTGAATGAGATCGAGTTTGGGACGCCGGCTTGGACGAAGAAGTAGGTCTGGTTGTGGTTGTTTGGCGTCAGTATCTGTCTCACATGGAATTCGCACAGTAATACTTACTGGCGTGCCTCCCATTACCGAACCGCAGATAGGCTGTGCTGCGAATACCATGCACGCGATCTCAGTACGACGGCGGTCGATGCCCTTGAAGCATTGAATATATGACGTATTTTCCTCGAGGGACTTCTCCAGTTCATTCGTGCGGACCATCATGGCTACCTTCTGCTTAGTGAGGTGTCGTTGCGAAGAGGAAGAAAGTCGCGTGATCATCTTCTCAGCCATTTCGAGATTTCCTGTACGAACATGGTACCACGGTGATTCAGGTGCCATCCAGAGAATTGCGAAAAGAGGGATGGGCCATGCCCATTGAATGGCAAAGGGTATACGGTACGCCCACTGCGTGGTATTACCAGAGAACGCTGACTGCACACCAGCAGAGATGAGCTGACCAAAAGCCCAGCAGAGATTGACATATACTGTGAGGTAGCCTCGCAAAGCTAGAGGGCAGACCTCGCTGGCGTAGGCAGGTGCCATGGTAGCAAAAACACCCCAGGGTATGCCGCAAAGGAACTGGCCAACGAGGAGGACGGGGGCGTTGGGCGCGAAGAAAGATATGAAGATCAAAGCACATATGGCTGCGAGCGATACCAGTAAGACCGGACGATAACCGAACCGATGGATAAAGTAGCCATTGGCGAAGGCTCCGATGATCGTGCCTACACTAACAGCATTGCTGAGTCCATTCTGCCACGATGCCGTTATCTCATACGTTCCAGTACGATCATTGAACTCCCCATACTTGCGCGAGAACGATGGTTGTGCAAAGAAAGAACTCATCAAGACGATGTCGTATCCTTCCATGATGATGCAGGTGGATAATAACACCGACCAGAGCACAGCTTTAGGATATTTCCGCATGGCCTGGACTAATGTCATCTCGTGCTCTTCATCCGCTGCCGCTCTGGCCTGGTCGAAGACCTCGTGCTGTTCCATGGTTGCAGCCTTTTCGCCCATGTCTGCCATGATGGAATGGGATCGGTATGTGCTCCAACGATACTGAAGAAGTGAAAAGATCTTGAGGTGGAAAGAACGAAGATGAATGTAGAGAGCTTTATGTTGTAGGTAACATTAGTGGACTCAAAGACATGACTATAGTATACATAGTTGGGCATCTTCTCGAAGCTAACCAATCGATCATGCATGGAACATGGCTGCTACCCCAGGTTTTCTCCACCGGAACACGAATACCCCATGGGGTTTGTGCTGTGCCAACTTTAATCCTGGTCCAGCCCAGCTCCGGTGGAGATGATCCTAGGCGCGGCATTTTCCATCAGCACACGTGCGGGGCCCGGACACTCTACCGGTAGCGTGGATCCTTCACTAATCACCCCGACGGAGAAGCACCATGTGTTCCGGAATCTGATATACCGAGGGACCCGAGTTGCGGCTATCGCGAGGCGTGCAACGTGATACTACTATCATTGGTGCTCAGCAAAGATTTGCTTGAAATGACAGAGGTGTTGCGGAGATCATGATATGACAAGCGGAAGCTGTCAAGAGTGAAATTTGAAGAACTGCCATCTCAACAAGACAAGAAGAGGTGTACAGAACCTGTGAACTCCGCATGGCTCATGCCGCGAAACAATTCTCATTGCGCCTTTGCGAGAAGATGCAGTAGGCTTATATAAGACCTTTCGATGCCCCATGTATAACATACGTCTTTGGCAACTGATGGAGAACTGTAGTCGGAACCTGACGCATGCTCAGTGTCTTTGGCTAACAAAGATATCCCTTCTCTTGCAATACGCATTGGGGCTGCTTCATGTTCAAGGCTGCCGACATTGGCGATGTAAGCCGACATCTTATGGCCCATCCGCACATATGTTTGGACTAGCTCATCGTCTAATGGCCGATCAAGGTGGAGAAATGATGGCTCTGGCTCTTCGTCAGATTCGGAAGCAATAGCTTCGGCGGCTTCAGGAAGTTGCATGCAGATACAGAAGGCCCAGAGTACGAGAGTCGCAATATAGACTGCATATGGCTCGAGGAGACTGCTACAGCTGTACCTGCGGATGTGCCAGAACAAAGCTCCACAGTGTACCAAGCAAAGTCTGGCTTTGCAGTGATCTCGAATGACCCACTGTAGAACCTGGATACGAGCTGTAGCAGATGACTGGCTATCCCTATCGCTCTGGATGTTTTCTATTGACGCAGAGCCTGAAGCAAATTTTTGTATAGCGCTAGTCGGAGCCAGAATGATTAGACGAGCTAGATGCAGCTGGAGAATAGTGTGGTGCTCGAAACCCGAGTGGCGAGCGACCTTGCTATTCGCAGGCCAGTGTAGAACATCTAAGCAATCACAAGCGCTGTTGCGCCACTTAGTTGCCAACCGCGTTGTCGGTAACCAATCTTGCTGTACGGGTGGCATGACGTTACGTCGTTGTGGTGTGGATGTTGGTGTCCACGAGTTGAGTTGGATTCTATCTCTAGCCAGAATATCGACAGTGTGTCGGTAGATGGTAGTGACAAGCAATCCCATGCTAAACTCTCCGAGGCCAGTTGGTAGCCGCTTCTCAACATACATCATCTCCAAGGCCTCTGTAAGCGTAATATCAGGGATACTTTTTTGGTTTTGTTGGATCAAGGCTGGATGCTCCCATAAGTCTTCATGACATGGCAGAACTGTAGCGATGTCTTCAATTCGAAGCAGAGGTTTGGCTTGAAACTCGTAAACGAACAAAGTATCAACAGTCTGCTACAATTAGCCTCTTATCATTCGTGACAAATAAGAACGAGTTACCCATATCATCATCCCAGAGCGGATTTTCGACTCTCTCATCTGCCATTCAACAAGAAGATCATCGTGGTCAGAATTAGTTGTCGTTTTGAAGTTGTAAGGTCTCTTCGACTGGACGAGCAATTGAAGTGAGTGGCAAGCTTCGACTAAATAGTGTCGTTCTACCAAGGCGCGTTCAACGAGAGCCTTTCTGCCAGAGTGAAGCATGCAAGCGATGTTCAAGATACCGGCCTGTAGGACAGGTATGCTAGGGATGGTGTCAAACTGAGCTGGACAGCTAGGTACGTAATCGACGTCCTTGTCACCTAGTGCAACCTGCAACTCTATACCATACTTGCAACGCGTAAGGATTGCGCCTAGTAGGTCGAAAAGTTGTTCACTCAGTCGTGCATGCTGTGATAGCTGCAAGTATCTCGAGCCGACGACCGAGACGGCGAGCAATAAGAGCCAGCTCTTAGAAGCATCGAGTGCGAAAGAAGATCGCCTCAAGAATGGAAAAATGGGATGAAAGCACTCGAAGTATTGACGAACGGACACGGCCACTTGTTCATGCGTAGGTAAGCTCGACGGGTTTACTTCGATGAGGGACTTGCGACTTTCAGTAGCGATGCCTTCTATCAGAGATTGGTATGCTGCCAACGGACATAGGGAGGATCTGTTCGAGGTTTGGACCGGCGTAATAGCAACATTGGCTTCCTCTTCTTCCAAATCTACGGTTCCCTCTGAGCAGATTGAATGTTGGCCTTTGCCACCAAATGGGGCCCTGGCACCAGTTCCGTCAACGTAATATCTGTTTTCCGAGACTGATGCAGATCTTTCTAAGGTAACTTCTCTTGGCGTATTTTCCGTGTTGAAGTCAGTCGTGTTTAAATGCGGCGAGGGCTGGACTGTAGGAATCGCTGGAGCTGACGGCGTTGTGGTAGCGATAGAACAGGACCATTGCTCCGCATTACCATGAGCGTTTTCTCCAATGTTTGTAAGCAGCGCATCTAAGTCGATCGGGCCAGGCGAAAGCCAATTGATGTCTGACAGACTCAAGCCAGGCAGGCCAAATGCGTCAGGGCTGACCATGGTATTGACGCTAGTGCTCCACGTCCACGCGCTCAAAGAGGACTCTGGTATTGCATCATTGAAGTTGGTTATCATGAGCTCGCCGCTGCTTGCGCGATTGGTATCATCGGGTTGTAGACTGCTACTATTGAAGGTGTTTATTGAATCATTTGGGCCAGGAGCAACCGTCCTATTTCGTGCGGCGCGGAGTGGCGGGTACTGGCAGTTGTAACCGCGTTGTGAGCACCTTCGACATTTCTGACCGCGCGAGCATTTGACCCGGTCTGCAGCGCATCGAAAGCATGCACGTGATCCGGCAAATTGAGACGTGGTGTTGCTGTGGTCATCGTGCGCGGCGATGTGGCGGCTAAGGACATCACGGCGTGAGAAGGACTTGTGGCAGGAAGGACAGGGGTACGGTCGTTCGCGCGTGTGGATCCTCATGTGTCGTACGAGATGCTCTTGTTTGCCAAAACATCGACCGCAGATGCCGCATGTTGCAATCGGCCGCTCTTGTGCATCTGGAGATGGCATTGCCTGGAGAAGTAGAAGCAGGTCCTATACGGAGAGGCTGGGAATATATGCCCAGGCAGTTTGGATCCAGTCGGGCAAAGACAGGCCATCCCAGTCATCATCGTGCCAGCCAAGATAGATGCGGGACAAGGCAGAGCGACTACAGCAAGCGTTACCTAGGTAGAGTCGGAGCAAAGAGATGGCTGGCGTGGTTGGCAGTCATCACGAGCTTAAGGCGGGGCTTAGCGCACGGGCTTACGTCCTTGAAGCATCAAGAGCATCCTTATATAGAACATTCACCAAATCAACCAAATATAGTAGATCTTCAGGATTAATTGCTATGATTTTGGCTGGTACTTGATATCGTCCCGCTTCATACCCTCTGAAACACCGGCATAACCTCCAACGGACTGTCCACCTCAACATCCTTTCCACCATCCCAAGTTTGCTTACCCCAAAAGTCCTTCCACTTCTGTCCACTAGGCAGAGATGGGAGATAAACCTTCGTCTTGATCTGACTCTTAGCAAGAATCGGGCAGACCAAATACTTATCCCCATACATGTACTGCTCCTCGACCTCCCAAGACTTGCCGTCTTCTGGAAACTCATAGAAAAGAGCTCTCATGACTGGCGATCCCTTCTTATGAGCCTCCTCCATGAGTTTCCGTGTGTACTCACGTAAGTTTTCGCGAACACCCATATACTTCTTGCAGATCTCGTATACAGCTGGGCCGTACGACCACACCTCGTTGTCCGCACCACTACGGCAAAACGGGCTATCCTTGGTCTTGGGCTGCCGTGGTTCTCGATCCCCATGTAACCGCATCACCGGACAGAACGTACCCCATTGGAACCATCGGACAAAAAGTTCGCGAAACGCTTCGTCATCTGGATTCCCGCCGTGGAAACCTCCTATGTCCGTTGTCCACCACGGCACACCAGACAGACCCATATTGAGTCCTGCAGCGAGTTGGTTACGGAAGCTCGACCATGATGATGAGATATCGCCACTCCAAACGAGGGCACCGTACCGCTGGCTACCAGCCCATGCACATCGAACCAAGTTGACAATGTTCTTTTGGCCTTCCTTCTCCATACCCTCATAGAATGCGCGGGAGTATTCTCGGGGGTAGATATTACCAATTGCTATATTTGGACCCAGATGGTAGCGGTAGAGATCGAAGTCATAATGTCGATATTCTGGCTCTGCCTCGTCCAACCAAAACACTTTGATACCTTTCTTGTAGTAATTCTGCTTCGCTTTGTTCCACACATAGTCCCGTGCCGCAGGGTTTGTCGGATCGAAATGAATTGTTTGACCCTGGAAAGTCATGGCTGTGCGCACACCACGTTCAGTTCGAATGAGCAAGCCTTTTTCTACCATCTCCTCGTGATTTTCTGATCGTCGGTCTACGGTTGGCCAGATGGATACCATGAGCTCAATTTTAAGTTCCTCCAGTTCTTTGACCATGGCTTCAGGGTCAGGCCAGTACTTTTCGTCGAATTTCCAGTCCCCCTGCATGGGCCAATGGAAGAAGTCTATCACAATAAGGTCGATTGGGAGGTTTCGTTTCCGGTACTCTCGTGCAACTTGAAGGAGCTCTTCTTGGGTTTGGTAGCGGAGTTTGCATTGCCAGAAACCGAGACCGTATTCTGGCATCATTGGTACCTGAATAGTAAGACATTAACCACCAAATCTTTAGCAGCGTGTGAGCTGAGCCTTACCTTTCCAGTTGCATCAGCATACGACTCAACAATCTGCGCAGGTGTATCGCCAGCCACAACCCAGTAATCCAGGACCTTGGTCGATAAAGCCTCAAAACTCATGACGTTCTTTCCGAATACCACATTGCCAATGGATGGATTATTCCACAAGAGGCCGTATCCGAGCGAAGAAACAGCAAAAGGTACGCTAGCCTGAGAGTTTCGGTGCGCCAGCTCCAGCTGGGTGCCCTTGATATCAAGATAAGGTTGCTGGTATTGACCCATGCCGTATATTTTCTCCTTGGGATCAAGGCTCTCGAACCGAGCAGTGAGGTGATAGTCGCCACCCAAGATAGGTTTGAACTCCCGGGCTTCGACTTCTAGAGCGCTGCATTTGGGATCGATGATGTCGCGGCGGTGACGGGCATATTCTTCCAAGAGGACTTTGCCGCTGGTGTTTGATATTGTGATCTTGCCTCGCTTGGTAATGGTTGCTTTGACAAGGCCGTTCGTCAGGGTAGCTGACTCGTCGTTGCTAGCAATGTCAATTTTGGCAGTGATGTTGGGCTGTTGTAGGAGCGCCCAGTCTTCCTGCGGCATAGTATGCATCTTGGTGGCGCGAACGCGAATTGCGTTTTGACCCCAAGGCTCGATCCATAGTTGCTCAGCATCGTATGTGTAGACGAGGCGGTTGTCTTTAGACGCGAACATGATGGGTGTCTTGCATAAAGTTCACGGATCTGTGAGAGCGCCTCAAGCCTAGAGGGGCAGAAGGCTGTCTTTTACATTGTAGCTGCTTCATACACTCGAGGTCGAATGCACCAAAGCTGCGGTTACTCAGAATCGGGAAAGCCGCCATCTGCAATCCTCCGGTGGTACACATCATGGGTGAGGTCATGCTACACCCACTGTGTGTGGAGAGTAAGTGGAGAATGGGCTTCTCCATCTGTGTCTCCACCGGGACACGCGCCCGTGTGCTAGCTATGGAGATGTCGATCTGGCGGGGTCAGCCTTGGCACGACGAGCGCCTTGCTATCGACGCACGTTATGCGTACTCGATCGGACAAAGCATTTCGCATTGTGCTTAAGGCTCCACCTATTATATTGTCTTGAAGTCAACCTTACTTCCGCCAATAGGTCTGAACGAATTCATGAGCCCAGTCAATTACCCCAGCTTTCCAATCGCCTAGCGACTCCTCGACGAGCCCCTCCCACTCTCTCGCTGCTTCATCTTCGTTCTTGGCCCCACCCACACCCTTTCCCAGCCACATACGCTCTTGAACCTTCCTCACGCTGCCCTCCCTCTCAATCTTGATATCTGGGATATTCGCCCCTTGCATGA
Organism: Alternaria postmessia; assembly: GCF_024291825.1. NCBI lineage: Eukaryota > Fungi > Ascomycota > Dothideomycetes > Pleosporales > Pleosporaceae > Alternaria > Alternaria postmessia. Next base: position 91,138 of record NW_026260162.1, on the reverse strand, counting down.
GAGCAAACAAGTTGAGTATAAGGTTCGAAGACTTGCGCAGCGTGGACCAAGCCGTGTATGAGTATTCTTTGAAGATAAGATAGTTCGGGTGCTGCACGCCGCCCATACCTTCAATCATCTCACGGCAAAGCTTCATAGCTGGTGCAAAGGGTTTCGGATCTCGCCCGAGGATATAGCCGAAGTCGACGTGGAAGAAAGCACCCGATGGAGCAAGCAAGAGGTTGTCAAGGTGGCGATCGCCGACTCCAAGGAGGTATGTTATCACACAGTATCCGGCGCAAGACTTGATGTAGGTGTCCATAGCGTCCTTGCGTACACCGAGGGGAGCGCTGTCGTCAGGATTGTTGGCGCGTAGGTAGGCGAGTAGCGAACCTTTGTGTTTTTGGCACGCTGCTGCTATGCTCATCGATGGGACAAATTGGAAAGCGCCAGCAGAGGTAGAAGTAGCTAAGATACGGTATGGTGTTAGCTTTAGATCGAGATTCTCTTTGCGAAGGAGGCGGTCCATCAACGTGATGATCTGAATGACGAGTTGATCTTGACGTAGATCATCACCAGTCTTGAAGATTATGGGATATGGATTCGATGTCGTGGTTTTGAAGGAGAGGACCATGGGCAGTAAAGACGACTTCAAGACGTTGCAGTCTTCTGTCGATATACCAGTGATGAAGACAGATGGGTCCAGAGGTAGAGGTAATGGATCAAAGTTAGTAAGCTCGTTCTTTGGGTCAGCGATTGCCTTCTTGAGACGAGCAAGCTTTGCAGCTCGGTCACCCCCACCGAAGCGCACGTCTTTTGAAATCTTGGCCAAAATGGTGAGAAGTTCGCCTTGACGTTGAAACGTCTTGCGTATCTCAACACCTTCAGGGGTCTTCTCCAGCTCGACCATAAAGTCGTACTCGACCTTGGCGAAGAGTTCACGATGTTCTGGTTCTTGATCGGTGCTGAAGTCGCTGATCTCCACCATGAGATACCAATGCAGGAAGTTGCCCAATGTAAAGCTGTTGGCTGCACGAGTAACCAGGAAGCGCGCTAACGACGAGTCATCGCCTTCGCCTGGTGCCTCGTACTTGAGCGCTTGCACTAATTGAAGGAGGTAGAGCTGGAGCTCTTCGTCGTCTGCCTTCTTCAGTCGCTCCACAGCGTAGCTTCGCACTACAGGATGGTCGAAGTGAGGTCCAAGAAGTTCGAGTGCGTCGTCGACATCTATCTCTGCCCATTTATCGAGTAAAGGTGCAGCCTGTCGCGCTTCTCGCGGGTTCTTCCAGTTAACGCACTTGACAAACTTGGTCAGAGCTCGCTTGTCTCGTAGCAAAAAGTATCTGAACTTCCAGATATCGTCACGCTCGTGTGATGTGATCTCTTCGAGTGGTCCCTTGGAAAGCAGCAGGTTAAGCTTATCTCGAACGTGCACGTTGGGCTTGCGGTCACGGTCAAGTGAATCGGTCTGCTGGCTGCGCATCAGTTCGCGATGCTTGTCCTCGGCGGGGTTGACCCTTCGACCGACTTCGGGATCGTAGATCTTGATAAGCCGACCTGCATCTGCATCACCATATCCGATCCCATCAATGTTGATGCCCGGACCGAAGGACACTTCAGGTGGGGGCCGCAGCCTCACGTCGGCTTCGGCAGGTAATCGCAAGTCTGAAACGGGGGGCGGTGGGTACTCGACATCGGAGAAGACGATGGCGTGGTCGAAGCGGGGGAGCTCGATGTCGAGATAAAAGAGTTCCTGGTCTTCGCTATCTGTGGAGCCATTCGTGCCGTTCGTCTTGCTCTGCCGATTCAGAGCTGCTGCCTCGGCTTTGAGCGACTCTTTCCGTATTTGCATCATCTTCTTGTATACCAGAGCGTCGAGCCAGTTATTAGTTGGCAGGTCGCCCATCTCTTGCTTCTTCAGCAAGCCTTCCAGCCTTTCCATCTCAGCGACTTGCTCGTCCATGGTATCCTCAACCACCTCGGCTTTTCTACTTGTTCGCGCCGGCGGTATTACCCATGGCGTTGTAGTGTTGGTCAGGCCATCGGCTGCCTTGAAGCGGTGTATCCGGCAGCGTTGCCTACCCTTGTGCAGCGTGTTGTCGTTGTCGAAGAGGGGTATCGTCGTGCCACCAAAGGGCACGGCGTGGAGATTCGAGTCGGTATCTTCGGCAGGCGACAGATCCCATACTGTGATGGCTATCTGGGCCGAGGCGGGGAGGTTCGCATACGTGACGGGTAGCTGGAGCCATTCGTTCCACATGCGCGCGTTCTTGAAGGACTTGTAGGCGGTCTGAACGGGGACGGTGAGGGGCTTGCTATCCGCCCATATTTGGGCAGTGACGTACAGCTCGAAGTGTAGGCTACCACCTTTACATCAGCACTCTAGTCTCTCTCTCTCTCTCACCTGGTGAAGGGGGACCCACTTGATATTGGAAGCTCGGTGCCTTAGGTCCGGTCGCTTGAGCAAAACCGAGTAGGGTATGGGCTTTTGGTTTCCATCGAGACGATCTCTAGATATCTACTTAGCACTGCTCGAGTTCTCGTACAAGGAGACATACATGCGAACATGGACCGACAGCTCGGTCAGGTCAAGAGACGTCGCGAAGTTGAAGGCTTCCATCGTGCGCGGTGGGGAAGCTGGTGGCTACGGCATGCCATGGATGTGAGGCATGTGGAAGTCTGACAGCCTACCAGCACATGACAGGATTCGATGCGGCCTAGCAGGAACACCAGTTCATCGCGTCTCTGGGCGGGGTGAAGGAGAGACAGTTGATGAAGCCGAGCGGGTCAGAAGCTCCACAAGCCGACGCGCATGCAGGGGTCCGCGAATCGCAGCTGCGCTTTCGCGTGCTGCTAGGCTTGGCTGACGGACGCGGTCGCACTTGCCTCAAACAAAGTCGCGCTAAGCGGCCGCCTCTGCACATGGGGCAACCGCGTCCCAGGCACAGGTCAACGCCCGCATCACGACCATCCAAACGCACACCCCTCCTCGCCCACCCTCTCTCCCGGCTCGCTTTTTCTTGGGGCGGGATGGCGCGTCTCAACACCCACCCCTCTGCTACGCCACAAACACGCGCTTCCACCGTCGACTCTCTGTACCGCGACCCCTCCGTAGCGCCCCGAACCGACGGCAATGCGCGCACTTCGTCCTATTCGGTCCTCAGCCCGACACGCTCAATGAACTCGGACAAAGAGAATGAGCAGCCTGAGACACGCGACAACACCCCGCGGCGAGGCAAGGCCAGTGGCCTGCGGAGCGCGTCGGTGCGTATGCCGACACCCGACTCTGGCTCAACATCTGGAAACGGCGGTAAGAGGAGGAGAACCGACAACTACAACATGGCCGACTCACAAAGTCACGAGCATGCACACGGCAACCAAGATGAGGAACAGGAAGACGAGGACGACGACGAACAAGCGGAAACGCCCTCACAGCTGCCCGAGCCAGACGAGGAGGGCGACCTCAAGTTTTACAACCCCAATCAAGACCCAGAGGCGCGAAGGAGGCTACGTGCAAACATGCGTGAACACCAGCGCATGCTAGATGGTGAGTCCAGCATATTGTTGCATATGGGATAAACATCACTAACCATCGCAGATAATCGCGATGACCTCGTCAAATCACACGACAGCGGACTGCTCGATGCACTCAAGACACAAAACAGTTTGTTCGGCAAAGTGCGACAAACAGCTGATGCTACTGTCGACTCTCGCTTCTTAGTCAACGCCAGTGACCTCGCAGGCAAGAAGCTCAACAACAGCTTGGGCAACTCTGGGGTGGGCGTTGATCTCGATCAGTTCATCTCCAAGTGCATTTACTTCATGAAATCTGGCGGCCACATTGCAGGCGAGGAAGACGCACCAGCAGTACCCGTAGGCGACAACGACGATGAAGACCCAGATGGTCTTGACTGGGCATTACTCGGTCGGCAAGCATGTTTCCCCTGCAACAAGCGACCGCCAACGTCAAGTTTCCTACTTGGTCCCTTGTCAGTACAAAAGCGCGTTCGTGCAACCCAACGAAGAGCCCGATCTCAACGACAACCGGTCGGCCCGGCAACTCGACCAGAAGAGATTCTGAACGAGGACACGCAGCAGAGCAATAAAGACACTCAACTGACCTTGGTCAAAGCCATCAGGAAACACTTGGTAGATCACATCACCGCCGTGGAACCTTTGGTTGAACAAGAACTCGAGGAAATACAAGGCGAAATCACGGAAGAAGATCAATTTGCTGCTCTGAGACGCCATAGATTAGCAATGACGGTTGAAGGAACGTCCGCAGTTAGTCTACTAGACTTCGCTATCAATCCCCACGACTTTGCGCAGACGGTAGAGAATCTCTTCTATATTAGTTTCTTAGTGAGGGAGGGCAATGCCGCGATTATCAAAGATGCCCACGGGCTTCCGCTCCTGCGTAAGTCTGCGAGTCACACTGGGTTATACATTTGCTAACTATTACCAGAACCAGCAGACCCTAGCGCCGTCTCGGAACACCGAGAGAGGGACGTCCAAAAGCATCAAGCCATCTTCAGCATCGACTTCCCTACGTGGCGAATGTTCATTGAAGCATACGATATCACGACACCGCTCATTCCACAACGTCAAGTGGAAGATTCAACCGTCGCCGCCAGCGGTTGGTACACCGGATAAGTCTTGGTCGCATAGTATCTTTTAGTGTTCGTTTTGCTTCCACACTCTATCTTCCACTCGTACAGATACCACATGCTCTTCCAAGTGGGTTAAGTTTCGGTATCTTCTCCTTTCCCTACCACCCGTCTCTACGTCATCTTTTCTGAGCGGCGTTCGAATAAGTCAGTCATAGACACGATGTATGATTGAGGGTGATACCCATGCTGCAAACTTTGGTTTTTTCATCTTTTTTGCCGTGCTTCGGCGGCATCTCTATTTACTCTAAGTTTTCGCACATGATACCCCAAGATTTTTGTTGGATGTTCAAGAGGCGTCAGTAGTTGAATTTAACTTGGCGCTTTCCGCATCCCCTGTATGGAACTTAAAAGATGAAACTAAGACTAGAAGTTAAGCTTATTATGCTTTCCATCTCGACAGTCGGTCATGTCATGGCAAACGCATGTTGGGCTCCAGCGTCTGCTGATGGCTATACCTCACCGCCCACACTCATCCCAGTACCAACCTCCGCCTACTCGTCTTAACCCCTCGGCTGATAGCCCCAGAATGTCGGCATAAAGCTCCGGCTACATTCATATTCACCGTGACCCTTGTGAGAGAACATACGATCCTAACTCACCACCATCCATTCCGAGAGGTCGCCGCTCTCGGCTGCCTCTGAGCCCTTTCAATGCCATGATGCAGCATCTTCACGTGTCATCTTCTGACCCGCGTCCGTGGTATTGTCCATCTGTCCAACCAGCTCAAATTTGTCAATTTGACTAGCGCATAAGGAGGACTTGGTAGACGTTTGAAGGTGCTTTCTTGGACGCGTCACTGCAGCTGCACTTGATATCAGCAATTCTCGACTATGGACAGCGTGCCGTGTGATTTTCTTACTTGCGATCCTTCAATGATATTTCGGGGCCAAGTTTTCTACTTGGACTTTTGATGGCTCCACATGTGCACACAGAAGACTTCTTGATGCACTGAGTCCATGACCAATTTTCACATGTCGAGGCTCTAGTGGTTCGCAGAGTTGCCATCGTTTGGCGTAGCCAACATCCACTCCTTCCACTGCCACGTATGTTCCAGCCTAACGTGCCCGCCAATACCTGAATATCAGGCCACTATACTTTGACAAGGCGGGACTGTTGATCCGATCCCTTCGTAATGAGACTTTGGCCGCGATCATCACCGGACTTGAGATGTTTAACATAGCTGTCAGCAGTGTGAGCTCGAGGCGCTTACTCTTTTTTGTGTATGCCTAACTGGTGGATGTCAACAGCCGCAGACAGGAAACCGACGTGTCAGCCTCATAAAAGCATTCGTGGACAGGCAAGGCTTTTCGAGTACACCAAGCAGTCCCGAGCTTCCCAAGCTCGAGCAGTTTTGATGCACATTTCCCAAGTAGGCAGGTGATGATCGACAGGATTAGCACGCCGGTGGTTGGGTTCCCGTCTTGTAATTTTACTCCGACCCAGACTCAAGTCAGCAGAGGAGTTTAGTAATTTCCTTGGCTTTACTATGCCTGTTTCGTGCTCAGGAAGTCGGCAGCCGTTGCTCACGATGACTGTACACTTCGTAGGGCTATTAGGTTGTCATGACACGCGGGCTCGGCCCGAGTTGACGTTTTTCTAGGGCCCGCATTTGTTGTGGCAGTACCTGTAGCCCAGAGCTTATCTGGCACGCCAACGCAAACGTTGTTCTAAGGTTGGTGGAACTTAGGGATAAGGGGGCACAGGGTGTTGGTTCTTGCGTCCACCTTGGCAATATTCCGGACGAATAGATGTCGCGATGCTTGGCATCTATCAACTCCAAGTCGCAAATGTTCCAGACGGGATGTTCCAGCATCAGCTGACGCCTTATCTGCCTAAATTCACTGTACAGCCTTTGGAGGTTTCAGCCCTGTCACCTCCGTATGTCTGCAACGTAATCGAGCGATGCGATGCCGTAAGCACAAAGTTGGGCGTTGTTGAGATTGCAAACGCCTGTTCGGCTGGTCATGGCACGTGATGCGGAACCCTTGGTCAATAGCGCGCCCCTTAGCTTGCCAAGTCTTCAACGTTCACGCCAGCCTCATCTTACGAAATTCTCCGTTGTACGCATGCGGTCGTTGTACGTATGCTTGATCGACAAGCTTCCTTGAGTTTCACAGACTTGGAGTCTTCGCAACTGCGGTGAGAAGGATGACGTGGATCTCGCTTCCCCGGATCTTCGCAAGTATCACCCCGAGGAAAATCGGAATCCTTCAACACCGCCGTCACATCACCGTCACTTTTCACTTGCATGATGGAATAAACTCACATATATGCCCACTAGCCACTCTTCAAACACAGCGATGTTTTAGCCCAGGCACCTGTTCGCAGACCTCTCCTAGGGGCCTTTGAAACGCGGTGAGTGGACGACGAATAGCAAACATCGGTCACTCTCCGGACACGGTGCACAGGCAGCCGTTGAGTGCCGCTGTCACCAACTCTGAATCAGAACGGCAGATGAAACGCTATGATACCGCAGTTCGGCCGTAGCTTCACCCATCCTCTTGGAAATCTACTTGAGGTTTGAGGCCCAACACGAGACCCCAGGCCATCGGGTTCGTGATAATCGATCAGACCAATCGGCCATTTCAAGGCAACTCCCGGACTTCACGCACGCTGCTCGATAGGAACGATGATCTACGTCTTACGGACGATGCATCCAAGTTATGCCGACGTGTCCTTGATTACCTTTACTTTCGGTGCGATCTGGTCTGTTTGAGGAGTATCAAGAGTGGAAAAGGGAGCTTAGACTTTCATTCAAGCCTCGACTCCAGGTGGGATCGACAGAAGTGCGGTCACACCCGCAACGGCCGAAAGTGCGAGAGCCGAACGGTTGTGGATATAGAACGGGGCGTTAGCCACGGTTCTAGGTTGTTAGTCCTTCAGTCGTTCCTTCATCGCTAGTTCTGTCCGTTCACGATCCACTTGTGTGGTGACTCGTGTCGCCATTCCTTCCTTCATTGTTCTTCTCTCGTCATGGACATCATGATGTCGGAAACATATTCCAACAGGCTTTCATCTGCCCTGAAAGATCCGCATCCTATGGTGGAGCTGGCTCCACCACCAAACGCTCATCCAGTCTCAGCACCACATCCCATATACCCACCCTTTCCGGATGAGACACCCGGCAAGAGGCCATCAGTGCCTTCTGTTTTGGGTCACCACTCCAGACCGATGACTGCGGAGACCGCCAGACGTTCGAGACGCGAATCATACAACCTCATTGGAAGCACCTTCCTCATTACGAACGATGGGAGAACGCTCAAGCTTCCCATGCCCTCGAATTCCAAAGCCGACCCTCTGAACTGGAATAGATGGAAGACAGGCGGAGCATTGTTCTCTGTAGCCCTTTTCTCTGTTGTTTGTCTAACTGCAGCACAAGCTGCGTCCGTCGTACTTGATGACATCCAAAGAGATTTCGCACACGAGGTACGTTCAATTCTACTCACTGGGGTAAGCGTCGCTGACATGTTGCATTTAGGATATACCTGCATGGCTACTCAAAGCCTTAGTAACAGCTCCTACCTTATTCATGGGCTTAGGATGCTTTTTGTGGGTGCCGGTATCCATTGGTCTGGGCCGCCGGCCTACAATGTTGATCGCGACACTTGTCGTACTGCTCGCTATGCTATGGGCTGGCGAGGCAGGATCATTCCGTTCGCTCGTAGGCGCAGTCTGCTTCCTTGGTCTCGGCGAGGGGCTTGCGTTGTCCCTGGTAAGTAGTGTTTCAAGACAACTACGATCTCATTCGCTAATAACCCTAGGCTTTCCTGATGGTCATTGACCTTACCTACATCAACCAGAGATCGGCAGCAGTAGCACTCATGTGGTGCATGGCAGGATGCTTTGGCACTTCTGGCGTTGCACTGGTGCCTGTATTAGCAGACCACGGAAACAACTGGCGAAATTTCTATCATTACTGGACCATTCCCGTTGTCGTCTCGCTCGCTGTCACCTTCGCTCTCTATCCCGAAACATACTTCAAAAGGCCAACTGTGGCTTTCAATGGACTTATCCTATTGCAAAGTGCTACCGAGAAGTTGACGGTCTACGAAGATCGCGAGAAGGACTCCGAGATATATCGCGATCTGCCCGAATACCCCTTGCGCACTGGTTTTGCAGGCTTTCGTGACAAGGCCGGTCTATCGCGCTCACCCTTTGCATCATGGGCTTCGGCGGGTCGTTGCATCATCCAAATGGCCTACTGTGCTGCCAACCCACTTATCTTCTGGGTCTTCGTTGCCTCTGCCTTCAACTCGGCAAGCATGATCTTCATCGGCGCAACGTACGCGCGCATTCTCATCGCACCGCCTTATAACATGTCGCCGAGTGTTGTTGGCACTGTCAATGTCGCATCGGGATTCGGAGCCCTATGTGGTCTGCCCATATTTGCTTTGCTCTTCTGCAAGGTGTTGAAACGCCTCTCAAGCCGCAATCGAGGGGTATTAGAGGCGGAGCACTATCTTGTCGGCTACATCCTACCCGTCATCACCGGCGCGCTCAGCTCAGTGCTCTATGGTCTTGCTGTTCACTTTCATTGGCAACCTGTTGCCATTTACTTCGCGTACGGTATCAACGGCTTCTCCTTCATAACACTCATGATCGCAAACACACTCTGGGTCACTGAAGCCTTCCCGCGATGGGCTGCACCCGCTATCGCTGTTGTTGGTGGAGGATGCTACATCCTCTCCTTTGCCATGAGCTTTGCGCTTGTGCCTTGGATCGACGCTCACGGATACATGTGGGTTGGTATTGAACTCATGATCTTCCAGGTCTTGGGTGGGCTGGTTGCTATGCCAGTTGCCTTTTGGGGTAAGAGCACGCGACAGGCCATCGCTGGCAGGTGGTCTGAAGACCGGAGTGGTGCGCTTCGTCCGCTCTAGGATTTGTACATGGCATCCTTGATGCTGGTAGTAGTTGGTTGCAGGATTATGCTTCTAGAGCAGTGGTCATTGGCTTCACTCTATCTAGAGCATTATACTCTGGATGTAAATGGACGCGGATAATTTATAATCTTCAATCGCCACTTCTTGTTACTCTCACACTGATTCTCTAGTGGATGACGGCTGATGCCACAAGGTTGGGGCCAGTCACCCGCCGCATGCATGAGCCGCTCTCTATGCCCGGTTTAACTCTCTGACGATAGATGTAACACTTACGATATAAGCATGAGTTTTCCCTCATCAAGCAGTAAAATGTCGCCCGATATCAATGATGGCGGCTCTCACAGGCCACGGTTCAAACACTGACCCGCATGCATGACAGGCACGATTCAATGCTGCTTTATGGAGGTAGCACAGCGCGACCAAGATATAGTGCTGATTCACTTGTCGAAGAATCACAGATATGTCCATATCGTTCACAGCCCATATCGTATCACCCAACTTCAGGAGCCTTCCATGACGATTGGAAACTTCCCACGTAAATACGGTTGACTTTCAGACTCAGAGACGAAGGACTGGATGGTAGTCGCATTCACCAGGCTGTAGGGTTGAACATTATCTGGGATCCTGCATGTCAGCCCAGACTCGCTTGGGTGATTGACAGCGGTCATCTCAGATGTGATTGCTACCCACGTTTGCAAGCATGTCACCAAAGCGCCAGATTAGTCAACACGGAGGATTAGAATTTGATATATGTGTAAATTGTGCCCTTTGATAGGGATGTGAAGTCGTGTATTGAAGGAGTTATCGTCTATTTCAGCGCGTCTTAGGGTGTCTTCGCTAGTAAGCGCGGGCTCGCGTCAGCGGAGCGCTTTCCGCGACTCTGAACCCCACACTCCTCCATCATCGCATAGTCAAACCATCCTGTCTACGTTTGTGCCAGTTGCTATCCAGCATTTTAGTCTCTCGAAGATGCAATGAGAATTGTTATTGGGTCTCGATCTGGCCCAGAAGATGCGTCGCCCACCAGACGCCCACTACAGCTTCACGATACCCTCGATCCATGATGACACGACGCTCGATTGCCGCGTGTACCATCCAGATACTCTAATCAAGCCAAAGGAATCGGGCGATATCGTAGAATGGAAGAGGAGAGGTGTTGTCATGGCACATCCATATGCACCAATGGGAGGTAGTTACGACGATCGCGTAGTTGGTATCGTGGTAGACGAGTTCCTACGTGCTGGTTGGATGGTGGGCACCTTCAACTTCAGGTACGTCTAGTGATATATCTTGACCATAGAATCATCCGACTAAGCTACGTTAGAGGTGCGCACGGATCTAAAGGGCGTACTAGCTGGTCTGGAAGACCCGAACTAGATGACTATACATCCTTTGCAGCATTCTTCATGCACTACATGTCCTACCTACGTCTACGCATTACCTGCGACCTGAATCTCGCGCCCGATCAGCTTCCGACCCCCTCAAACCAAAGCGAATCATCGTCGGCGCATGACGACCAATCTCCCATAGTCATACTAGGAGGTTATTCATACGGCTCCCTCATCCTTAGACATCTACCACCTGTACCGACCATACTACAACCATTCTCAGCTCCAGTGACGGGTACTGCAGCCGATGAAATAATCCTGCGCGCTCGCAGGTTGGCAGACCAGAGCAATCTAGGATGGATCAACCTAGCTCGAGATGAGACTAGAGCTAGGAGGAAAAGCAGGGCAGGACATGAATCGAGACCTCCGGTTACAATGGGCGGAGAGGAGACTAGCCCAGAGAAGCGTAGAAGTAGCAGAGATGTCCGAAGAAGTCTCGAAGGCGGTACGCGCCATGAGATCAAAACACGGTTGAGAAGCCTTAGCCACAGGCGGACAGAGAGCCACGAACCAATGCCACGATCGGAAGCGAAGAGTGCGACAATCACAATGCCCGACGTGCGTTATCTTCTTATCTCGCCACTGACACCGCCAATCTCTACACTTGCTGCACCAGCCTTGATACATAGGTTCTGGAGCAAGTCCAAGGACGATCACCAGGACGTGCTTGGTAAGCACGTATCTCTAGCCATCTTCGGGGATCAAGACGCCTTCACTTCTGCGAAGAGGATTCGCGACTGGTCAGAACAATTGAAAGCTGAGCCAGCATCGCGCTTCACCAGTGTTGAAGTCGTGGGCGCAGGGCACTTTTGGATTGAGAGCGACGTCGAAGTAAGACTAAGATTTGCGCTGAAAGAATGGGAATCCGCAGTACGGTGAGGCAATTCAATTGGATTCACAGGCATAGGCTGTCTTTATTGTATATGTAAGGTTGCTGGAGAGAGATTGCTGGTGCAGAAGAGTGAAGAGTGGTTACAAGATAAACTGAGTAGATACAGCAGACATGGTGATAGCCTATGCATAAGTTGGAACTCTTACCATGAACAGGAAGATACACAAGAATACAACGGGTATCAGTCGGTAAGGCTAGAGCCAGCCTTTCTGTTGTTAGAAGGTGCCTGACGACGACGTAGCTGCATCACAATACATACTCATCGTCGAACAGCCACAACTGTTACACAAAACCACCAGATGACCGCTCTTCAGGAGCCAGAACGATGGACATATTACCAACATGCCAACGCAATTGTTAGTTATAGTCTTGCCCTTATTCTTGGCTGTACAGCTACGATGCTACTTCCATCAGTCGAGATCAGCTATCCACAAATTCAAAGCTCAATACCTAACAAAGGCACTATGTCTTTGGGCTAGGTATCTTATCCGGTCCTTCGCTTGTGAACCTGACAAACGCCTTGGCGGTCGTGTTAGGAACCTTCTATCACCATAAGTCCAATGCTGATGTGGAGGTCGATAATTGTCGAAAAAGGAAAGGGTTAATACGCGAGTATAGTGTCGCGGCAGTATTATGAGATGGCCCATTAATAGTCCCGCTCGGCAGTAGTGGTCAGGTCGTTCTGGCGTAGTGTCCGTTAGTAGTATTGTCTTCCAGTGAGCGTAGCATAGTCCTTTTCGGCGCATGTGTGTTCCCAATATGCTTTACAACCATACCTTACTATACTAAATATCGTGTTCTCGGCCTGAAAAGCTTGTTCAGGTATGGCGGCGCCGTAGACTATGGTAGCTCGGAGATTTTCCTCACTTTCTCTCTCATGCTCATAAGCGATTCACCCGGTGGATGAAGGGGCCTGGACTCCTACCTCACCGAGATCAGTAAGTATTAGGCCATACAGAAAAGCAACATATGGGAAATAAAAGAGAGGAACAGTATTTAGTTGTGATTGCTACATGTTCCAGAGCTTCGAGCGTTGAAGTACAGTACTTACCAAAAGAATTCTTGGTTTAGATGAAGGACGTTGTCCCAATCAGGTACCGCCCCTTCCGCCGGGAGCTAATGCAACTCTAAAAATAAAGTAGCTAACGCCTACTAAGGGGGAATCAACACAGGGATACTCGTAAATGCTCCAGCAGGATATTGGAAATTCAGGGTTCCTTCATGGTACATCAGCACTCAGCCGATCAGTGCGAACAACGTAGGTAACTCCACACCGCTGGTTTAGGATGAATCTCGCGTTACGAGGTAAAATTCCAATGCTTTTTATGGCAATAGTATTATCGGATCCGTTATCACGAGAGACAGGCACCACTATAGTGCTCAGCAACTACATAGGTCCTGTTATGTATATAATCCCATACATTCTTCAGGCAGAATACCATCACCAGCATCCACTGCTTCCAATCCATTCCCTTCTAATCTAGTATCATTCAATATCCATCATTATCGTTTCCACCAAGATGCAGTTCTCTACCGTCCTCCTCGCTCTCGTGGCTACCACCTCCGCCGCCGTACTCCCCCGTACCGAAAACAAGGGTCAGTGGTTCGTCCAAATGACACTCGGCCCCGACATTGAGCAACTGTACCTCTACGCGGAGTTCACATCAGACGAATACGACGAAGACCACAAGCTGAGGAGCAGCTGTGTTGAAGCACCCAACGCTGAGCTTCCTGTTGCCCATAGGTGCGACCGTGCCGCGTTCGACTTTTCCTATGACGGAGCAAGTAAGTTCAAATCTGAATCTGAATTACTTTGGTGACAAAAGCTAACACTCGTAGCCCTCAACGTCCAACAGACTCTTGATAGCGGCGTGACTGTCTATGGATCAGCACCCTTGTCTATCCATACCTTTATTGGCGGCGGTCGTTTCCGGGATGAGACTACCATTCAGGTATCTAGCGCTGTTGCTTGAATTGGATCATGTTGTTATAATGATGGCCTATCGAACTTATGTACATATCCTAACGTAACGGCATTGGAATCGATGCAAGACGAACCCACTATATCATGAAGGCACGTTTGGTTTCCCGTATAACCTGTCCAGCTCATTTGCACTATGACTATCTCGACTGTAACACATCTACAGCCCTCTTATACAGTAACTGTATACTCTACCGCATTTCCTGGTTCTCTAGGATAGAACTCAATGGTAAATGTAGTGTCTATGCTCGCTGCCCTCACAGCATCTAGAGCTGCCGCCTTGATAACAACATGTCCTGCATCCCAGTTCCACTGACCATCATAAGTCATGCGTCCCTGCTGCAACGGCCCTAGGTACTGTGTCCAATCGTCCACCAGATATGTTCCATCGGCTTTGACAGCCTTAACAGCCGCAGGCCTATTCTGCCCCGACCACGTGATTGGGACAAGTAAGTCCTGGCCCGCTGCTGGCAAGGGACCGGAGGTGTTAGAGAGGGTCGGTGTGGTGTATTGGAGAACGTTGACTTGAAGAGCGGCGCCGCGATTGAACGTTAGGGTCAAGTTTGCTAGGGTACCGGTTGGCGAAGTGGGAGTGAGTATCGTCTTGAGATATGATGCTGCAAACGTAATCTTCTCGCCCGAGACGCTGTAGTCCTTGCCTTTGGCTAATTGTTTGCTTCCTCTGCTGATCTTGCTAAGTGTGTTTCCGTTGAAAGCGAAGCCTAGCGTAACGTCCCCTACTGTTTCGTTCTTGCGGTGGTAGACGTATGCGGAACTCGATTGTGTTGTTGCAGAGCCATCGGTTGTGCTTTCTGGTAGCGCGTTTGCAATGCCTTTTACTGCGTTACGGTAGATATCCAGAGCTACCTCGTCGCGCCAGAGATGTGTTGCGCGGTCCAGAAAATCGGCTCCGTTGTCCCAGAGAACAGTTGTGGTGTTGTATTTCGCTGCTGTGCGGAGAAAGAAATCGAAGTATCGCCAGCGTGCTGCTGTCTCGGTGGCGACAGGTGATACTGCCCATTCGCCAATTACGAGTGGGATGTCAGAGAAGTTTCCACGGACAGCGGCGATATCAGCTTCGAGGGCAGCTTTGTCGGCGTCGGAGCCCCATGTGGTCTTTCCCCAAGCTTGGAAAACAAAGTCATCTTCTCTTGGGTCAGTTCTGATGAACTTCGAATGAGTGAAGGGCACTTACAAGGCGAATAGTAATGATACTGGATGCCCCATGGATTCTTGAACTTGGGGTCAGGCTTCTTGAACCACTGTATCGTTTTCAGTCCATCTTCTCCAGCACCAACGAGAGTAACAACGCGCTTTGGGTTGTGGCCTCCCGCATCATTAATAGCCTGAAGGAAGATATCGTTCAGGCGGTTAATGACAGCGCCATGTTCAGCGGTAGTCCCAGGGATCTCGTTGATCGTTTCAAAAGCGACCTTCTCGCTCTTGCAAGCCAGTTTGGTTCCAATTTGCTTCCAAAGCTTTCCAAGCCTTTCTTCAACAGCCGTTACGTTCGTGCTGGATTGCGTAAGATCGGCCCAAGTCCAGGAATCGTGATGAACATTAACAATCGCATACAGCCCTCGGTCTGTGATCATGTCCACAACATCCGATACACGTTGCAGCCATACGGGATCCACGGTCCAGTCTGGTGATTGAGAAGTGAAGTGGTACGCCCAGGTTACGGGTAGCCGAATGCTCTTAAAGCCAGCTCTTTTCGCATCGTCAAAGGTGCTGCCGACGACTGGCGGATTGTTCCAACTGCCTTCGGTTTCTACAGCGTCAAGCGTGTTACCAACATTCCAGCCTGGGTTCAACTTTTCGAAGAAGGCACCAGCCGAAATGGCAGAGAACTTTGAAGTTGAAGGACATTTTACACCGGTGCCATTCGTCGCTTCATCGTGTTAGCTGTCGCCATAGTATTGGAATCATGGAGCAACGAACATTGAGCAACAGCGAAGGTACTGTTTAGCAGCACTGCTGCACTTGCATAGGAAATCTTCATTGCGACTGTTGAGCGTTCTGCGTGACCTTCGCCTCAGGAGATGGAGAGAGATATACAATGTCGACCATCAGCCAGGTTCCTTCACCTCGGTACGGAGATCTTCCATATAGCCTCATCCACTATCCCCTCGTCATTTCTCTATAATCCTCACATATTAATGAACTGTTACCCCAGGATGCGGTACCTTCCGGCTAGCGTGACCATCAAGCTTCCTTGCTAATCTAGTTTAATTGCAAACTCTCCTGCTTACCCGGTTCCCAAGGTGGAAGCGGAAGCATGGAAGACATCTAGAAAACAACGGGTTTGTTTTAATGGCAAGTGTGATTGGCCGTCATCATGATTAGTGTGCCATCTCGTTCGATCTATATTGTAGACCCCAGCCCGATTTCATATGCAGGTCCCCGCGGGCCTAATCTCCAAATTACCCAGGGCAATGGTATTTTTCCACCAAAGACTAAAATACTTCAGATGGTGATCACACCTTGTCTCTTCCACTTGTCATGAAATTATTGCTCACATGCGAACGCCCAAGACACACCATCTTCCAGATACAATAATACAAGTGTTCCGTGCCCAAAACAGTTCGGTAAAAACACGACATGATAGCGCCGGATCTCGGGCAAAGTACTTGGGTTGCAACCAGTATAATAAAAATGCGAGCGCATGTTTCTCCATGTACCAAATGGAACCGCAAAACTCCTGAGCTAAACATACTCGTGTGAAACATCCAAAACAAGGATGTACCAACAAAATGGAGGCTTACAAATTCCGAGAGGATATACTATTCCCTTCAACAAAACAAGAGAAAAAGCTAATAAGACAAGTGAAGAAGAGATATTGATTGTTGGAAGTTGCCCCGTTGCCCTTAAAACGCCGAGAAAAGAAGGACCAAATACCAAGTGGGTCATCAGCCCACAGCGTGTCGCATAGAAGGCTTGAACTGCAGTCAAAAAGGTGCCCTCTATCATCCAGTCTAGGGCCGCATTAGACATCTTGTCTCCAAGAGCACGACCATGCAGACTCCGTAGATGTTTGCACTCAAGCGCGTCGAGACGGCGTTGCGTCAACTTGCATTCATAATCTGCTTGCTCTGCTGTCGAGAATGGATCTCCTGGAAGCGGCAGCATGCATAGGCGCGTCGGTACGTGATTCGCATGCTCCGAATCTGAACCCTACTCAGGACGAGGCCTCTTCGCGCCGTGAGGGTTTTGCCAGCTGCCATCGTTGCCGCCTTGGTTGCCTTGGAAGAATCCTGGGTTAAATCCTGGGTTGCCACCAAAGCCGCCTCCTATAGCCTCGCTGTTAGTAATCGTCCCATTGGGGAATTAAAAGGATGGGGGTAAGTCACTAGTCGGAGTATGAAAATTTCTCGACGTACCCATTCCTCCCATCATGCCCATGTTACCACCACCCATACCCATCATGTTGGCTCCCATGCCCATCATGTTGCCACCCATGGGCATGTTCATGCCGCCCATGGGGTTTGTGCCCATAGGATTCATACCCATATTGCCGCCACGGCCACGGTTGCCCATACCACCACGCATATTACCGCCCATCATGCCGCCGCGATTGAAGCCGCCACCGAAGTTGTTCATGCCGCCCATGGGGTTACCGAAGTTGTTCATCGGCGCTTGGGCACCGTAGCCTCCCATGTTGCCACCCATGTTTCCACCAGCAGGAGAAAAGTTGCGGTTGTTTTGGTAACCCATGCCGCCCCTGTTGAAATTGCCACGGTTGTTGTTATATCCACCTCTGTTGTTGTAGCCACCTTGATTGCCGTAGTTTCCAGAGGTAGCGCGGTCGTTCCGACCCTTGTCTCGCGCGGGAACATCCTTTGGCAGTGTCTTGAATGGGTTGACATGCGGAGGACTGAAGATGGCGGTCGGCTTCTTCGTGTGGGCTTGGTCTCTGAAGAGGTTCTCGATTTGGTGTTTCAGAGCAGTAGCTGCCTGTGGTGAGTTCAAAAGAGTGAAAACTTGACTTCAAAAGTTGGTTAGCATATTGTGCCTCGAAGCATCAAGTGCAACTAACCCTTTACTCTTGCCATTGACTTTGTGCTCATTGAAGGTTACCTCAACAAGCTCATCTTCACAACCGCTCTGGTTGGCCCATCCGCGAATGTCTTCTTCACTAATCCACCAATTTACATCGTTGATCATAAGAGCTGCAGTGGCGCCGGGGTCAGTTGGGCGATCATCGTCTTCGCCCTGCTTGCGCTTTGTACCCTGTTGCTGAGGTGCTTGTTTGTGAACGTCAAGGCCAGCCGAGCCTCCTGTGGATGCGATCTGTTGGGTACTCTGGTCATGATGACCCTCGCCGTTTGTCGTCTCGTCTGTAGACTCTTTGGTCGATTGATCGCCGTTCTCGGTCTTGGTAGTATCCGGTACGTGGTTCGATGTCGCAGCATTCGCCTCTGTGTTCGGGGTGTTGGAGTCGGTTATGGTAGTGTCTTGCTGCACGCTCGAGTCTTGGTAGGAGTCATCGCCGTAGATGTCGATATCGAAGTTGTCGTCGTCAGCCATATCTGCTGTGGTATGTTAAGTCAACTGCAGTAAGCGATGAGGTTTGTTCCGGTATTCTTTCTTAGATTCGCTCTTAGGTACTTGATGTGCTAGTATCAATAGCCAAAGTACACGCAACTCTGTGATTGGCATACAAATCAGCATGATGAGATAGAGGGTGTTGCAAAAGAAAGTGTGGACTTGCAGTCCGTTGCAATGCGATGTCGAGAGAAAAGACAAACAGCGTAGAGTAAGGCCATACGTACAGTGCCGCTGTCGGCGCGTGGTGACAAGGTCCAGAAAGACAGCTCAGTGCAAGACGGGATAGTCCGATCGCCCCTGGCAGATGCGGAGATGTGAAAGGTACAGGATGTGGTGTGAGAGATGTGTGTGTGTGAAGCCTCAGCCTGCCTCCTGCGCTCGCTTTTGCTAGCTTCCAGTACAGTTTGCGCGAAGCGAAGTTGCTGTATACAATGTCCCTTCGAATTGATGAGGCGCTGAATCGTGCGCTACCAGTAATAAGAAGAAATGGAGAGCAACGAGGACAACTCGATGCAGATGCCAAACACGATCCCTTTCCACCCTTGACTCTGCGTGTTTGTCGAAGCGAAAGCGGATTGCGCTCGCACGTCTCGTTGGCCGGTCTGTTGCGTAGTGAGTAACTGCGTTCGGTGACAAACCTGGGGAAGCGGGTAGAGACGACTTGTCGGCGCGAGCACGAGTGAGGGTGAGCGACAATCGAGGACGCGGATGCGATAGCTCGCAGTTAGCGTGAAAGTTAGCGTGCTTGGCAGAACACCTACCCCTGTCGGGTTTCTCCGCAAGGCCAGATTGCCGTCCGTCTGGTAATTTGGCAGCTGCTACCCTGAGTCCGCGACTTGTCCAGCCCGCGATACTTCTCCAACACAACTCAACTCACCACCCTTTCAAGTCACCCCCCACCTATCACCACCCGCACACCAGTCGCCATGGAGAACGTCAAGGAGTTCGCTGAGTAAGCCACACTGGAATCGCACGATGAGGGAGCGATGGCTAACGTCTGCGCAGTATGCCCGCTGAGTTCCTCAAGGAGGGCACTCTGTTCATGAACCGCTGCACAAGTACGATCGCCTCTCTATTCCGGTCTTGCCACGCCTAACATGACTACAGAGCCCGACAAGAAGGAGTTCATCAGGATATCGCAAGCAGTCGGCATCGGTTTCTTGATCATGGGTCAGTGATACGTCGCATGCACGCCCAAAGTCCATGCAACTAACGTATCACAGGAGTCATTGGCTACGTTGTCAAGCTCGTCCACATTCCCGTAAACAACATCCTCGTCGGCGGCTCGTAGACGCTACTACGCCACAACCATTGATTCTCTTCCCTTTGCATCTTCGACCACGACACCGGTCCGTTCATCATATCATCTTGTATTAGGGGCATTGGAGGTGAACAGACCGGCCTTCGCTTTGTGGGCTCCATAGAGGAAATATGGCATACTCAAAACGGCTGTACAGTATGGGGTTGGGCCAGCGGGAGTTTGATTATATCCAAATTTAGGCATGCACAGGATTCATCTTGATTTGGTCTACGAACTGTGTGTTGTGGTGTGAACGGTGTATGTGGAGTAGAACGATAACGCGGTGCTTGTAACGCTGTGACAGCGATGTTGAGCAAGATCGGAAGTCCCTGTGAACATCCGATTGCATTCCCAACTTCTCACCAAATCCCTATATGCAGCACTTGTATTCACCCATCCATCGGAATTCTAGAATGGTCAGCGATGCAGGAGCTTTCACTCCTCATTCATCATGTCTTCATACCACATGGGGTGTCGTCTCGCCCTGCCTTCAGGACTCGTGTAAAGCCGTTCATCATGCTGCAGTTGTGCATTGACCCGCCTCCCAATCTTAGGCTCTGCTTCATCTTCTTCAAGGCCATCGTTCCAAGTGTGGACTGTGCAAGTTCCCTGTGAGGTACCCCAGCCGTTCCATGAGGTTGCTAGTAAAAGTTAACATATGCACCAAAACTAGGAGTGTACAAATACTTACCAGCAATCATAGGCGCGTTGGGATGCCAACTCGCGTCACGAACACACGTCTGCCATCTGCCCTCGTTTCTACCCCAGTGCTCGTACATTCCAGCAAGAAGATCTGGGTCGCGTGGTCGTGAGTTCCTGGTTGCCTTGAGAACATCGACCTTGCCAGCAATTGTCGCATCCATGTTCCAGATGTAGACCGAGCCGTCGTAGCTGCCAGAGTAAACATATCGCGAATCTGTGCTACCAGGAGGCGAAAAGTGACATCGAATAAGCGTCTTCAACACCTTGTGCCCGCGGAACGTAACAAGTGAGCAGTCATGTGGATGCGGACGGTACTCATCAAAGTCGTATGCGTTGGATCGGTACTCGAAGCGGTTGGTGTATGCATTGGGATCAATGCCGTCTGCCTTCTCCTTTGACATCATCTTCCTCAGATCCCACAGCTTAGCAGTCTGATCTTTGCCGTTACTAAGCACGTATCGTCCATCTCCCTTGCTGTCGACATATGTCAAGCCCTCAGTGTGTCCCAGAAAAACACCGGCTTCGCGACCGTCACCCATACTTCTTCGATCCCAGACCTTGAGCGTTGTGTCGTCGGAGCCAGAGTAAAGAATATGTGGCGATTGAGTGTCGCCGAAGCAGACTGCATTCACATCATCTTGATGACCTGGTATGCGTAGCACTGACTGACGACGTTCAATGTCGTATACATAAACAGAACTGTCTCCCGTTCCTGCTACAATTTCGCGACCATCGCCAGAGAATCTTATCGACCAGATCTGGATGGGTCAGCCACAGTCTCAAATGTTGATAAACACATCTTACACCAAAATATCCGCGATACCCACGTGGGGTAGGCCGACCGAGGTCTGCAAAATCAAGATAGTGTGGTTCAGAATCGTTGTCAGGGTCGGTGTGTGCTAGTGCGACAATACTCCTAATGGAGCTGTATGCCAGAAAGCGATTGTCTGGACTTAATGATGCATCCGTAATCGTCCATTGACCACCATCATACCTTACAGTCTGCAATATATTAGCTTTGCGGAGCTTCGAGTTCGAGATTGCTGCTTGCCTTGTAGTACTTCCAATCGTATGGATTCGATGTGTCATACATGCGTACTTTGAAATCCTGAGCGCATGAAAAGAAGAAGTTGCCATCGTCTGAAAACTGTCCTGAATAGCATCGCGCATTGTAGTGAATGATTGTGTCGGCCACTGATTCTGGTATCATTTCTTGCCTCAACAATCTCGTGGAATTCTTCTGGCGACCGTCACCACCAATACCTAACTCTCGTCGCATGATGTTGTAAGCTAACTTCTTTTTTCGCTTAAGTGTGTCTTGCGATCGAGGATTTGTTCCGAAGTTGCCCCCTTGCATCAATTCCTGACCCTGCTCGCTAGGCACCTTTTCAAACAAATCTATGCCTCGTGGTCGTCGCCTCCTTCCAGAGGTCCTCGTCGAACCGAGAGGGTCGTAGCCATCGTCTTCGTCCTCGTCTTCGTCGTCCTCATCGAGTCTGCGTCGCCGGAGCGCGGATCGTGGAATGAAATCGGTGGCGAATATGCGGCCCAATCCAGCGTGTCCAAGCAACTGCATTATCTGCTCGCGCGTAATCATAATTGGCTGGCGGGGGTTGTCCATCTCGTCTTCCTCTGCATCGTCGTTCTCTTCCTCGTTCTCGTCTCCATCTTCGTCGTCCTCTCCGTTCTCTTCATCTTCGTCGTCATCGTCGTCGTCATCGTCGTTATCATCGGTGTATTCGAATGCGATCTCCACTCCGCTGAGATTGCTCAATCGTTCTGCGGCATCTTACAATTATGTTAGTAGATAGATCACAGACTATGTATCATAAAGCCAAGTATACCGTGAAAGCTCAGATCAGCTTCACCTTCATCGTTATCGTCGGTGCCCTCTTCTGCAGGTACAAAGTCCATGTCGTCATCATACTCGTCGTCGGTTTCTCGCCAGAACGGGTCGCTCGGATCGTATACAATGGTTCTGGCTGGGTCATCCTCGGCGGGTGGACTAGTTGGGGCGTGCGACGAACTCATGTTTGCGAAAACGTTATTCTGTAGATGTCGCAAGATGTGCCGAGGCGATATAAGAGCAATGCTCGTAATGGGCGGGAGCTTTGTAGTAGTCGCGGTAATAGGATTATCTCCGAACGCCCCACTCTTATCGATAGATCAAGACGGACTTCCGCACATGAAGAAGCTCTTCTTTCATAGGTTGTAGCTTGTATATGGAGATTTACTCTGAAAGCATATATAGCATTCTGCGTTGTTGCTCCACTAGAGAAGATGGCAGTATGCATCTTTTGGGTCTATCCAATATTTGCAGAGATAGGGCACCATTGATGAGAAACAAGCTCCTTCGAGTTAAGTGCGCACTATTTGATAAGCAAGTGAGTAGATTTGATATGATTCAACAATTACACAGAGTGTGGCTACTCGGAGGAATATCTAATCTCGAAAAATACGCCGAGGAAGGACCGCGTTTCCAGCTCAGTCAGTATCGGTATCCTGATGCGAAATCATAAGCTCAGGATCTGGATCCTCATCTTCGGAGTCAAAATACGTCTGCTTGGGCGGCGTAGGTTGTCTCGGCGGAGAACGACCAATCCTTATAGCAGACCCTGTCATCTCCTCTGGTTGTTTGGTCTCAAAGCCATCATGGTCTATCAGCGGTTGTGTAGCTCGCTCTTTACCCTTTCGTTTCGAACCAAGAGCCTCTTCTAACATGTTTCTGCCTTGTGTAAAAGCTTCGAGCTCGGCACCAATGGCGCAAACTAACAAATTCCAACTTCGCGACGAAGCAAACTCTAGCTTCTCCTCTAGGTAGGTAATGGTTGCGTCCATCTGCTCGAGAAGCCTGGTGGGATCAGGGGTGCTCTTCCGTGTCGTTGATCGCATAGAGTTCTGTAGGCTTGTTTCATAGTCTTCGACTCTCTTCATAACATCTGCCCACAAAAGTGCACCTTCGTCAAGCGCACCTCGATCTGTATCAACCTTCTCACACCTTTCAGCCAGTCTTGTGTACTCGTCTTGCCAGAATTCGCGCGCCATGTCGAGCGTCCGCCGTTTTGCAGGTAGTGTAAGGAACGGTGATGATGACATTGGAACGTGATCCGCGTTTGGAGGTCGCGCAAGGAAATTGGAAACTTCACGATCTAACAGTGACAACGATGTCTTGTACGATGCCAACTTCGCTTCCACCGAGTTCTCTGTATCAGCCAGTTCGTCCAAGACCTTTCGATGTCGTCTTTTGAGCGCCCATAGTTCCTCTTCTTTCTGGCGAATCTCCTGCTCTAGCTTCGAGGCTTCCGTCTGTAAGCTCTGTGCCTTTGCGCCAGCGTCCTCGTTCTCTATATCTCTGATCTTCTTTTCCAGCCGTATGCGCTTCTGACTCCACCCGTCGGTCTTCTCTACTGTGCTTTGCAGCTTCCTCAGGTCCTCGTCTAAAAGATCAAGCTCCTCAGACTTGACGCTGGCAAGCTGTCTTATCCGTCTAGATATGCCTTGTCTCGCTGCATTTAGCCCCACTTTCTTCCTCCGTGCTCCGTTATGGCCGTTACCGTTCTCCGCACCTCGATCGCTCGACCGGACGCTGCTCACAGTTGGTGTAGTGCTTCCGTTCGACACAAGATCATCCGGTGTAGCATCTCCAGCGCCACGTCCACCCATTAGACCATCGGCTTGTGCGTCGAGTAGCTCTTGCAGCTGTTGTTCGAGGTATCTAGCTCGCCGCTGCAAAGCTAGCAGGTCGTCAGGAACGCGTGGAGGCGGAGACAGGCTAGTTCTTGGAGCGTTCCATAGTACTGACGAAGTCACAGGCGGTGGTATTCGCGGAGATGGCGGAGAGTTGTATAGTGGTAGCTCATGTTCACGCGCGTGCGGGTCTTCAAACGACTTTCTAAATCGCGGCGGAGGCGAGAACGAGCCGAGGACTGAATTGAAGATAGACATTGTAATGAACCACGATCTCGCAGCGTGGCCCGTGAAATTATTGTCGAAGCGTTGGAGACAAGTGTTCGTGCATGTGATATCGTTGGTACCTCGAGCATGTGAACGAGTCATGCGCGCTCAAAGCGCCCTTAGTCAGCCACGTCATTCCGAGCAGCTTGGACAGCGCGATAGGCAGCGTCGGTGCGCAAGACAATCTTCCGTCTAGTGACCAAGGAGCGCACTGGGTGCAGTCACACTTGAGATGTCCTGTGAAATGCGATACGTTTGCGCTCCATTGACATACCGATCTTGCCTCCTTAGGTGATCCAGTCGCTTCAAGTACTTGTCAGAGGCACTTCTCATGTCAGATCTCTGTGCAGAAGGTCTCACGAGGATGAAAACAGGCACAGCTGCATACAAACTGGACTCTGCAGAGGTTGCGCCTTGTAGTTGTGGTGGTCATTGGTGAACCACCTGCAACTCATCCACATGTAGCGTAGGTGCGCCAAACCCAATACGGCTAGTGACATCCACGACCTAAGCGAGCATTTCAATATCGAAAGTTGCAAGTGCGACCGCGACAACAGCACGCACTAACTCCCAGGAACTCTCAATCGTACGCTCTTCCACCTCTTCTCACTCTCAAGCCCGTCGCTAATCGCAAATCCAGCAGCCGTATACCCCACCAACATACATCATGGCTGACGCTCCTGCCCCCGCTCGCGGCGGATTCGGTTCTCGTGGAGACCGCGGTGGTGACCGTGGACGTGGTCGCGGACGTGGCCGTGGCCGCCGTGGCGGAAAGACTGAGGTGCGCATATGAAGGCTGTGGAGGGACAAATAGCAGGAAATTGACAATTGGCACAGGAGAAGGAATGGCAGCCCGTCACCAAGCTCGGCCGTCTCGTAAAGGCCGGCAAGATCAAGAGCATGGAGGAGATGTACGTTCTCAAGCGGGATTGGGCAAGGAATTCGTACTGACAGCGGACAGCTACCTCCACTCTCTCCCCATCAAGGAGTACCAGGTCGTCGACTTCTTCCTCCCCAAGCTCAAGGACGAGGTCATGAAGATCAAGCCTGTCCAGAAGCAGACCCGTGCCGGTCAGCGTACCCGCTTCAAGGCTATCGTCGTCATCGGTGACTCCGAGGGCCACATTGGTCTTGGTATCAAGACCTCCAAGGAAGTCGCTACCGCCATCCGCGCCGCCATCATCATCGCCAAGCTCTCCGTTGTCCCCATCCGAAGAGGTTACTGGGGTACCAACCTTGGTGAGCCTCACTCGCTCCCCACCAAGGAGAGCGGAAAGTGCGGTTCCGTCACTGTCCGTCTCATTCCCGCTCCCCGTGGTACCGGCCTTGTCGCATCGCCCGCTGTCAAGCGTCTCTTGCAATTGGCTGGTGTCGCCGACATCTACACTGCCTCTTCCGGTTCAACCAAGACTCTTGAGAACACCCTGAAGGCTACCTTCGTAGCTGTCGCACACACCTACGGTTTCCTCACCCCCAACCTGTGGGCTGAGAAGAAGCTTACCCCATCCCCGCTCGAGGAGTACAGCGACATCCTCCGTGAGGGTAAGAGGTACTAGAGGGTTTGTTTTTGGGTTCTTTCTAGCATAAGGGTTATGGCGCGGGGTATTACATTCAGGACCTCACGTATGTATCCAACGATAGTGCTGGGTACACCGGCATGAAAATGAACAACTTTCAATGATGACCTTGAAGTTATGATACTCCACGTGGTTTCGCTAAGTTGAAGTGCATGTATTTGGGAGTGATAATGCTAGATACGCTCAGTTCATCACCACACGTGACTGAAGTTTACACAATAGTACATGGAATGTTAAAGTACTCTGAGGATCCATGCGCAGCTGCTTGCGCACAAGCATGATAATAAATGTACAGGAAAAGAAACCATACTACGTCTGTCTCACCGTGTGATCCAGAGCATCACAACGATAATCTGGAGACAAGGCAAAGACCTAATGCTGCACCTGTCGCAGATCTTTCCAACACAAGGCGAACTGCTGAAGAAGCCCAAAAGATCTCATCATCTCGTTTATCTCCTGTAGCGCGTGATGTACCAGAGACGGACCGACCAGTTTGGGATAAGGTTGATTCGCAAGTGAAAGGGACGCGCAGCCCGGCGGAGGTGGGTTTTGTACTCTTCCGGTGCTCTTTTGTAGGTTTATCAAGTCGAGGCCGGAAAGAGAACATCTTACATTGGCCTCGAACATTTCGAGCATGTTGTTGACCTGTTCTAGTGCACTATATACTAAGGCCGGGCCGAACAAATTGCCGTAGTCGAGAGGTTCAAGACCAAAGGGCAGAAGAGTTTGTTGACGTGCCAAAGGGTGTGCCTGTGATGGCGTTGGTGCGACCGCATGAAATGTTTGCCAGTGCATGACCGAAGCAGATGTGTATTTGGTAGGTGTTGGAGTAGGCCTAGTAGGGGCGGTGTTGGCACCTTTCGCTTTCACATTGCCACCTTTTTTCTCCGACTGTGAAGCCCTGATCTTCTTTTGCATTGTGTTGATTTTTTTCTGTATCTTAACAATGCCTTTTTTCTGCTCTTCCGATAGACCATTGCGCATCCAGGCTGGGATACGGCTTCGAATGTCAACTCTATCCTTTTCGCCACTCAATATCCTTCTTGCCTTCCTTTGTATATCTGCTAAAAGGCTGAGCTCGTTTTCCGACGCTGGAAGGGGAGCCCTATTGGGCCCAGTGCATGGTATGCAGAGAGAAAAAAGGTCAACATGCTCTGTTGCTGCATTTGGTCCTGTTGGTGGCTGGCGTATGATTGATGAGACAGACAGAGTTGGTGTCAGAGTGATTGAATGTGAAGAAGCTAGTGCATTCATCGGAAGTTCATCAGGATCCTGCTTGATGATAGGTTTCTGATCCATGATAGACAGGTCAACGATCGATGGAGCTGGCCTATCTTCAGAATTAAGATCCAAGGCTTGATCCGGCCCATGCCTCATATTCTCATTGACAAGCGCCCATTCGTATCCGTCCCACGTGCTGGGATATGAGCGACGAACTGGTGTACTGCGATCGCCGATGGATTTACGGCTGTCCGTGGATCGCGTTCGTTTTGTTGATCTTTCATCAATATAGCCCACTGGCTCTTCGTTCTCGTCTTCGACAAGCTGATGTTTTAAAGAATTTCGTTCTGCCGTGTATGCAGAGATAGACAAGGTGTGATCTGAGGGTGACGCTGATGTTACAGCATGGACTTCTGTATCCTTGTTTGTGAGCAGTTCTCCAGGGCGGATACCTCTCTGGCCTTCAAGGAGTTGGGTTGGTTGGTTCGAGGTTACCGGGATTGCATTGGGAGGTGTTGGGGTTGAACACGATGTTGTGGTAGCCTCTATTTGTGTTGGTGGTGCATTGAAAGCCATTAGACCTGAAATCGATGTGGTGGGAACCTCCACTCGTACCGGCTCTTCATCGATAACATCGTATGCCGATATGGGTGATTGGACTGCATGATCGTCTTCTATCTCTTGTGCAGCTACAGTCTCTCGTAAAGTTGTGGCTTCGTACAAAGCTGCAGTCTCGTCTGCCTGCTGATGAGACATAACGTGCTCCGGCCCTTCTTCTTTGTTAAACGAGACAAAACTCTCGTCGGCTTTCTCTAGGTGTTGTTGCATCTCCTCTTTCTCGGTAGCACTGGATTCCGGATGCGGTGATGTCGGTGGTGCTGTTGTTTCCGAGATTTTTGGCATTGCCTCTGAAGTAGCTTCCTAGGTTGTGTCCAAGAAAGCTTCGCTATTTCTGATATTGGCGCACGTAGAGCGACGTCCTTGCATCGCTACCTTCACAAAGGAACGATTGGCAGGAGCACTCTTCTTGAACTTTCCTAGACCGCGAGACAGGGTACATTGTGTGCGATTGCCTCAGTAACTTCTACATCGGCACCCGCAATCAATGATCCAACCTCGTCCTTCGCACTCTCCATGTCTCCATTTCCTGATACCATTGGTGCAACATGTTTGTTTCCATTCAAACTGCCGTCCCCAAACTCTTACTGTGTTTGAGCCATCGCATCATGGCGACTGCTGGAGGCGATTGGCCGATGAGACAATTGAGAAAGGTAGAAAAAGCCAAGCGCTTGATCGTACCATGTTGGAATGTCTTGAAGTCAACGAAGTGGCTCTCGATTGTCAATACTCATCACGGTTTTCTGTCTATCACGTGCGCGGCAAGTTGCGAAACTTATAAATCCAGACATCGGAGTAACAGAGCTACCATTGCGGGCCGCAAGTCGAGGGTTTTGTTATTGCACGTCGGGCTCTCCTTTGACGTAGACGTTGGATTGGTTGTGGTAAATGTGTATGAATGTGCTACATATATCAATGTGCTCTCGGCGGCGATGAGTACTAGACGATCGAAAGCCATCAAGCGCTTCTAGGGCTCTGTCGGATGAGGTACCGGTGGATAATGATTGCTGATCACGATGCCAAGACACAATTGGCTCTTTTCAGTCATGTCAAGGTTATTTGGAACACATCGTTCTGGTAGGATGGCGATAGTGGCAGAAATAGAGTTGTTCGCCAGGTGCCAAAATGGCAAAAGGGCACGATAGTACAGATGCGCGTTGCTGTGTAGACCTTGGGATACGCGTTGGACTAAACTCCAAAATCACGAACATGACACGCTAGCGGCTTTTCTCGGAACATCCTCATAAACTTCATGGGGATCTTTCTATGTTGCATAGCCTGAGCACCACCCTCATTGTAAGAATTATCATATTCACGCATACGTAATGTACGACGTTCGGTGTGATGGATTCTATTGAACCACCTCGCAAAGCCGTCTGTGGATATCTTCTACTCGCCCTGCAACGGCTGGCCATTTCCACCCATGGTAATCGTCTTCGTGACAACATATTCCTCGATACCCAAGTGACTTCCTTCTCGTCCAAATCCAGACTCCTTGACACCTCCGAAAGGTGCAGCTGCATCCGAGATAAGACCGGTGTTGACACCAACCATACCAACTTCGAGGGCTTCAGCCACCCTATAAACTCTCTGGATATCTTTGCTGAAGAAGTAACCTGCAAGTCCCACGTCAGCCGCATTGGCGAGGCTAACGACATCGGCTTCGGTATCGAAGGGGAAGAGTCCAGCAACAGGGCCAAAAGTCTCGTCTTTGGCGAGCTGCATGTCCTTGGTCATGTCGCGGAGGACTGTCGGTTGGTAGAAGTTCTCCCCAAGATCGGGTAGCTTTTGTCCTCCGAACAAGACCTTTGCGCCGTTCTTGACGGCATCCTGGACGTGAGCATCCACCTTGGAGACAGCGCGGTCATGGATCAGTGGGCCGTGCGTGATTCCCTCTTCATAACCGCCACCGACCTTGAAGCTCTTGACCTTCTCAGTGAACCTGGTGCAGAACTCATCGTAGATACCTGATTGGACGTAAATCCTGTTGGCACATACACATGTTTGGCCCGAGGAACGGAACTTGGATGCGATAGCTCCGGTTACTGCTGTCTCAAGGTCGGCGTCATCGAAGACGATGAAAGGCGCGTTTCCACCAAGCTCAAAAGAAAGCTTCTTCAGCGTGTCCGACGACTGCTTCATCAGAAGCTTTCCGACGCCGGTTGATCCTGTGAATGAGACCTTTTTGACGGTTTTGCTTGATGTGATGGTCTCGCCAACTTCTGGTGTGTTCTTGAGTGCTGTGACGAAGTTGACGACACCCTTAGGGATTCCTGCTCGGTGTGCAAGCTCGGCGAGAGCTGCTGCTGTGAAAGGTGTCTCGCCAGGAGACTTCGCAACGACAGTGCAACCAGCTGCTAGAGCTGGGCCAATCTTTCGTGTGATCATAGCTGCTGGGAAGTTCCATCTGATATCGTTAGCCATGTTTCTCCAAGGCAGAGTGCAGAACTCACGGTGTGATCAATCCTACAACACCGACGGGCTCTTTGATAGTGAACACGCGATTACCAGCAACCGAGGCTGGGATGGTGGCTCCATACATGCGTGGCGCCTCTTCCGCGAACCACTCGTAGAAACTCGCAGCGTAGTTGACCTCGCCCTTAGCATCTGCCATGGGCTTTCCATTCTCCCACGTTATAAGCTTTGCCAGGTCCTCCGCGTTATCCATCATTAATTGATACCATTTCCGTAGCATGCGCGAGCGCTCGCGACCGGTAAGTTTGCGGAAAGAAGGGAGTGCGGCAGATGCTGCTGAGATGGCGGCTTCGGTGTCGGCGCGGTCCATCTCGGGCATGGTGCCAATGAGCTTGCCCGTTGCAGGATCTGCTACCAGTTAGAGGGACGGTCTCTGAAGAGTTTGAAAGACAGAAATACCATGGACCTCGAAAGTCTTGCCCGACTTTGCATCTATCCATTCTCCGTTGACATATGTCTGGCTCTTCAAGAGAGACTTGTCATTGAGCTGTGCAAGCTGTCAGCGCCTACGCAATCCACAATGCTCGCACAGCTGAGGGCAAAACATACCGGTGGTACTGAATGACCCATGTTGGCGTATCCTCGCGAAACAATTACTGGTAATGGCCTCTTCTGGAAGCGACTTCTATAAGCTTGTTGGCGTCCGAGTGATCGAGTTGCTGTTACAAAAGAGCGCATGGCGTCTATGAGTGGGTGTGAAGATCGATTATAAACTACAACGGACTCGCCCCCTCTAAAGGCGGCACACGTGGGAATAAAGATAGCTTAGCCCACCTGAAGACGTCAATTGCTCGTAGGCTAGTGTTCGGATGGGGTTTGGTGGAGCTTTATGAGCCTATGACGTTGAGCAGAGCTATGGCCAAACTGCGGGGTTCGGCTTGCGCTGGGTGGGATTGCTATGGGCAATCCGGAGGCAGCTCCGCGATGATCAATGACAACGTAAGAATATTGTGATCCTTTTTGAGGAGGTTCCCTTTCAATTATTTGCATATTCAAGTGACTTTTACTTCTTCTCCAAGTAAGCAAGTAGCATACCATTGGAAGAATAATCGCGTATGCGGCGTATACAGCGTCAAGAGCGTATAAAGTGTTCGGACCGCGATTATCACAACATAAATGAGGCACACCGACTTTAAGCTCAACTGAATGAGTGAGCTGGGCTGAGGAGGACCTAGTATTAAACGTTGTTGAGACGGAAAGTCGTCCGATTCTCGCCAGGCCTTGTTCAGAGTTGGTATCTAGCGAGAACTGAGATGGGCCCTGACAACGCAGTGACGAGGACGCTCTACGACCACACCAGTGCTCTACTCCTGTTGCAAGAGTGAGTAGCATCACATCTATCAGAGCATATTTAATGAGGCTCGTCTCATTATGCCGTGTATGCAGAATTTGTACTAGATTCTTGCAGAACATGGACTGAATCTCAATCGATGTTCGCGGCGACACCCAGCGACTACCTAGCCTCAATACCCACCTGAACTGCACTCAACACCACACCTAAGCACACACTGCTTACCAACAAATGACCCCCCCTCCTTTTATCACAGAACCGGTTATTTCATGCGACTCGACTTGATAAGATACGTGTCGGTCAACGACAAAGTACGAACGTCTTTCAATGACAACGACGACTATGACAACAACTAAGTGTAGCAGGTCATTTGAGAGACAAGTACATAATCTCAGCAAATAAACCCAGAAGCAGAATCTCTGCGTTATTAGCGACGATGCTCAGGGGTGCGGTGACCGGAGTCGTTCCAGCACGTGGTGCACGTGCATAGTTCGCTCTTCCCCACACATGCCAGCAAGCTCTAAACGCGTTAAGCTTTTAGAGCCGCATGTCGATCATGCAGGAACCGACGGCAAGAAGAGCTGCAAGTAGAAAAGAAAGGGCTTAAATAGTGATTCAAAACATGTCGGAAGACTCCCGAAAAGCTGCGGAGTTTGCTGGCAGAGTAGCGACTCGACGATCTCTGTGCATTTTGATGCATTTTGCAGTGCCAGAAGTCGAGAAATAAAGCGCTTCGTTATTGTTGTGGTGGTGCATCTAAAAAGTGTTCCCTTGTTCTGAGTTCGGGTTGAGTTAGCGTATTTGGGATGGGACCCGTCGGCCTTCAGCGCATCCCCAACACCCCTCGACCACATCTGCCTATCTCGAACATTTCGCTTCTCGGTGGCATTTATCAAGATAATAATTCTTCTGTTAGTCGCTTTTGTTGAATTCTGCGCCGTCTTCACCTGTGCATCGCGCAATCGAGTCTTCACTCCCCAATTCAAAACAACACGACGTCCAGGCGACACGCCCGCCAGCATCGCGCATACACTCGCCATCATCAGCGCATATGCAGCAGACCATCTCTCTGCATCTAATGTCATCTTGAAGCTCAGAAAATCTAAATCAGCGGTGTAAGCGCGCCCTCACCGCGACGCTTCTTCGGGCCCGTTCACTCACATTGTGCCGCAGGACCGCAACAGGCTTCACCGCGACGAGTCCTCATGTCTAGCCGAGCAAAGCGCAAGTTCGACATCGACCCCAACGCATCCGACCCCGACGACTACGATTACGACGACTCGGAAAGACGCGCCGCGCCCCAGCGGCGCCGTAATCGACACACGCCTGGAGCTAAGAAGAAGCCCTCCAAGCGCCAGCGACGCGCCTACGGCGGCTCTGATATTGACGACGACGACGAGATAGAGTCAGACGATTCCTTCACAGAGCGCTCCGAGTCGGAGGAGCCCGAAATCAATCCTGCGACAGGCAGAAGCGTGCGCCGCGCCACCAAGAAGCAGATCAAGTACGAAGAGAGCGAAGACGAAATCGAAGACACGCCGTCAGAGGACGACGCGCCCAAACCTGCATCGCGCCGCCGAGCACAGCCGTCTATCGAACAAGTCGAGAAGCCTTCGCTCATTGTGAAACTGAAGATGCCCGATCACGCCTCGGGTCGCAGTCTGCGCACGCGCACCGGCAGCAAGTCTCTTGCGCGCGGAAAGACGCCTGAAGTACACGGCACGCGACGCAGCAATCGCTTATCGCACGACGTTGAAGAGCCCATTGTTCAGCTTACAGACTCGGGCCGGCACGTCAAAGTTGTGCGCGAAGGCACTCGCAGCCCCGAGCCTGTCATCGCGCGCGCCACACGAGGTGGCAAAGGCCCGAGGGTTCAGCATCCCAGTGCCATCATGGAGGCTTCGCAAGAGACCTCGATGATTCGTGAGGACAGTCCTGGTCCCCTTGACGCGCTTCTCACGGGCGAGGAAACTCAAGTCAAAGCTAGCAAGGACAGTTCGCCCGTACAAGAAGCCCAGCAGGACGATGCTGAAGGCGAGGACGATGACGATATGGAAGGTGTCATCCAGGAGTCTCAGCACGAAGAAGCCGCTGAGGAAGAGTCTGACGAGGAGGGCCCAGTCACCCGTGGAGGGCGCAACACAAGGGCATGTCCAAGTACCCATTTATGACTTCTTCCGTAGCTAACGTTTTCTGCTAGACCCGTGCCGTTTCCGCCAAACGCAAGAAGGGCGCAGACGAGAGTAGCGATTTCGAGCCTCCCGCAGACGACGACAAGGAAGAGGAGATGTCGGAGTCGGATCACGAGAAGGGCAAGCGCTCGGCATCCGAAAGCGCATCGGGTTCAGGACGGCGCTCGACCCGCCTACGAGGGAAGAAGAGTCAATCGCAGCGTAGCAGGCGCAACTCTTCTTCAGAAGAGTCTGGGCTAGATCAGGACGAATTACAAGATGAGATTGAAGAGCTAGAATACAACAAACGACGACGCCTCTCTCGACGTAACCCTGACAAGGACCTGGTCTATGACGAAGCGCCCAAACGCCGCGCCCGTAACGCCCCCGACTACCGTGTTGTTCGTCCAGAGCAGAATACTATCTTCGAGAACGACGACGACGATGGGCCCGTTATGGAACGACCCAGGGCACGAGGCGGACGTTCCACATACAAAAGCCTATGGCGTAGTCAGGGCCCTTTTGGTGGTGGCGTGGAGGCTGGCATGGGCGCTGCTGGTGGTGACTCTGACAGCAGTGAAGATGAGAATCAAAAGATGCCCAAGCCCGTTGGTGGCATGATCGGCATGACTCCTACTACGGCGACCGCCCCTACTTTCGGGTTTCCCCAGACCAATAACGCAGATCCTAAGCAAGACTCTGGTGGTGGCCCTGCGAACCTGGGCAAGGTCAAGGACAAGAAGGCCCTCGCAGATTCTGACCCCCTTGGAGTTGACCCGAATGTCAACTTCGATGGCGTCGGTGGCCTTGATGATCACATCAACAAGCTCAAAGAGATGGTCATGCTTCCTTTGCTATATCCCGAAGTGTTCCAGCGCTTCAAGATCACTCCGCCCCGAGGTGTCTTATTCCACGGTCCGCCCGGTACTGGTAAGACACTTCTTGCCAGAGCTCTCGCTTCCAGCGTTAGCACTCACGGACAGAAGGTCACTTTCTACATGCGCAAAGGTGCTGATGCTTTGAGCAAGTGGGTCGGAGAGGCTGAAAGGCAGCTTCGTCTCCTGTTCGAGGAAGCGCGGAAGACACAACCGAGTATCATCTTTTTCGACGAGATTGATGGTCTGGCGCCTGTTCGCTCCAGTAAGCAAGAGCAGATCCATGCTTCGATCGTCGCTACTTTGCTCGCTCTCATGGATGGTATGGACGGCCGAGGACAAGTCATCGTGATTGGTGCCACCAACCGTCCAGATTCTGTAGACCCTGCGCTTCGGCGCCCAGGACGATTCGATCGCGAATTTTATTTCCCGTTGCCAGACGTCGCAGGTCGACGCTCTATTATTGACATCCACACGAAGAAGTGGGAGCCACCCTTGAAGCCGGAGATGAAGGACCAGCTTGCAGAGTTGACCAAGGGCTACGGAGGTGCCGATATTCGAGCGCTGTGCACAGAAGCAGCTCTCAATGCAGTGCAGGGGACGTACCCTCAGATCTACACCTCCGAGAAAAAGCTCTTGATCGATCCTAGCACCATCAAAATCCTGGCGAAGGATTTCATGATCTCGGTCAACAAGATGGTGCCGTCTTCGCAGCGAACAGTCACGGCTAGCGCAGCACCACTAGGCAAGAATATCGAGCCATTACTACGGAAGCCCCTCGCTGCAATCTTGAAGCGTATAGATGAGCTTATCCCTCGGAGGAAGAAGCTTACTGCGCTGGAGGAAGCTGAGTACGACGACCGCGACGACGAGAAAGGCTTCGAGCGCGAAGCCACCATGCGCAACTTTGAGAGCAGCAGGATCTTCAGACCCCGTTTGCTCATCAGCGGCCTCCAAGGCATGGGTCAACAATATCTTGGTGCTGCACTGTTGAACAAGATCGAGGGTCTGCATGTTCAATCTTTCGATCTTCCAACTATTCTTGAGGACTCCACCCGAGCGCCCGAGGCAGCCATCACTCAGCTATTTACAGAGGTCAGACGACACAAGCCCAGTGTCATCTACATTCCTTCAGTTGATGTATGGTACCAGACACTACCTGCACAAGCGATCAAGACTTTCAAGCTCTTACTGCGGAGTGTTGGAGCGAATGAACCGATCATGCTGTTAGGTGTTTTGGAATTGCTAAACGAGAAAGAGAAGCCTGATCGCCAAATGATGATGGATCTATTCTCCTTCTCGCAGTCCAACCAGTTCCAGCTTATGCGACCAGATCAGGAAGGGCGGGCAGAGTTCTTCAACAACATCAGTCACTATATTCGCATGTCTCCAGCGGACTTCCCCGATCCGGACAACCGTAAGAAGCGAGTCCTACCCGAACTGGAAGCAGCACCGATCGTTGCCCCAGTCATCGATCCAAAGGAGCTTGCAGCACGTGAAAAGTGGCAAAAGAAACAGGACAGGCTTACCCTCAACAAGATGAAGATTGTGATTCAGCCTATTATGGATCAGCTGAAGAGGAGCCACAGAAAATTCTTCAAGCCCATCCTAGAGGAGTCTTGGTACGCGTATTTGCTTGAGGAGCAAGACTCTGACCATGTGCGATCGGATCTGCCACCTGAGCAACAAGAAGAACAAGGTGTTATACGTCCATGGGAATTCTCGAAAGACTCCAAAGGCGTGGACGTGCTACTACACGTCGAGAGCGGCAACAAATACTACAATCTGGATTTAAGCACTATCGAAAAACGGTTGTCAAATGGTTACTACAAGCGTCCCGCGGATTACCTCTTCGACATCAAGACCCTCGTAAAGGATGCGAGGACATTTGGAGATGCTGAGCGGACTCTGAAGGGTAATGAGATGATCACGAACGTTGAGGTCGATCTGGACAACTTCTTCATGCACCAAAACCCCGGCCTTCTCCAAGAGTGTGAAGCAGTCTACCAGCGCGAACTCGAACGGGAGAGGAAGGCGCAGGAGAAGCGCGAGAGAGCCATCGCCGCTAACAAAGATTTCGAAGATGTCGCACGCGTTCCACCCGAGCAGTCAATTGGTACCACTGAGACGTCAGGGCCCATTACTTTGGGTGAGCCTGTACCTGGCCGTTTAGCTATGCCGCCGGTAACCCCGCTGCGGGCACCTCAGGCCGAAGGCTTGTCTAATGGTACGAGTGGTGACGGCACACAGCATGCAACGAATGGATCTACCGCGCCGTCCAACGATGACACTCATATGACAGACAGTCAAGATCTCAATGTCAACACCCACCACGATTTCCAATTCCAGACCCCAAGCAGAATCGAGGGTCAAGGCACACAGACGCAAAAATCGCAAATGTCTGGTCGTACTTTTATGGCACCAAACTCGCACCCGAACGATTATCACAACAGCGCCTCTACGACGACTTCTGGGCAGAAGACTTCAAACAGGTCTTCGGACAACAAGTTTGGAACTCAAAGCAGTAACGGTGCTGCACCATCCGGCATACCCAATTTCTCAGAAATGATGCCAGAGCCGAATGGGTCGCAGCTCCCCGATACACAAGGTTCGCCAACCCCCATCCACCAACGGTTCCAAATATCCCGTTTCCTCTTATCAGAAGACACCACTGACCACATTTTCAACACAGAAGTTCACTACGTCAGCAGTCAGCCGTCAAACTCACAACCATCGCAAACGTCGCAGTCATCTCAGCATGTTACTTCCATGCCTGCACCTGCACCTCCACACCACTCGAACCTCAACCAGATCCTCAACGATGAAGAGCCGAAGCCACAGCTTATTCTTGATGACAATTTGGTCACTGCGTTGCACAACAAGCTTGTGCATTCGACATCTGGATGTTCGCTCGAGCAGCTGGAGCAGATCAATGCAGCTCTCATGGATGCCATCTGGAAGCACCGTTCAGACTACAACCGCAATCTCGTCCTTAAGGAGGTTACCGAGGCGTTCAATGTCATCATCAAGGACATTGAGACCATGCAGGAGATCCTCAAGTCGAGCCAAGAAGAGGAAGAGGCTGAACTCCGGCGGCAGTATCACTCCACACAGGACGATTGGTTCTCACAAACACAGGCGCGTCGCTGAGTTGGCATTGTTTGTAAACACCATCCCTCAGTTGGGAGGTTGTTCGGTGGGTTGAAATCGCATAGAGCATGCGCGGCGTTTGGCGCGGGTGGGAGGCACATTTGAGCGTTGCGTTGGCACGTATTTCTGCGAGCTTTGAGGCATTCATTATTCCGCACTCTCCTCATTACCATACTCATGTACTATGACCCGTCTTTTTCTTTTCTGTTGGCTGAGAGATGCATGCATGGTCTGCATTGGGATATGGGTTTCTGGTGGGCCTGGTCTGATCACGCATTGGACAATCTGCGGATGTAAGAAAGCAAAAGAGTAGATACCAAATCAATAGCGCTTGCCGCACACAGCATTTGATACTTGGTTTCGCAGTTGTTCAGCATGCTTCTTAACATACATTGACTCTCATTACCGCCTATGCCCCCATTTTTACGAATCCGCCTTTGTATAATCCACCGAGAGCTGAGATGACGATGGAAATTACCGGATGTGCTGCAAGTGTCAACCGGCCTTTGGTATACATGTCTTCGTCTGCCGTTAGCTTGCAAGGGCAATGGAGAGGTCTACGAAATATCGACCTTACTTAACGTACCGAAGAGACTAATATCATTCTTTGCTCGATATCCTCCAGCGCTTTCGGCGTTGAGACATCAAAGACCACAATCCTCTTCTTCCCGTGTTGCTAGCCATACATCGCGATACAAGGTCCAATCAGCTTTCCAGTCACTCGATAAACAAAGGAGGTTGCTCCATCTATACATATCCCAATCACACTACGATGCCTTTAGAAAATTTGGGAGACCATTTCCAGTCAAGTGTGGCAACGCAAAAGTGCGAAACTTGGAAATGCCAATCCAGCTCTTAAGCCTTACACTACTCCTACAGCCCTGGCGGTTCATATACATCATGTGCCTCTGCGTGTGTCCGTAGTCCCAACAGACGAGCAGATACACGGTCCACGACTCGCTATAGAGGGGATCGTCAGTACGCAGCGCACTATACACGTGCATGTTGAATCACTCTGGGAAGCGAGAAAGAGTACAAACGGGGAAAAATTCGAGAACACACAGGGGCTAACAGCGCGCAAGGGGACCAAAGACATCGAATATCAAGATGAATCTGGATGCACAAGGCAAGAGCCACTCCAAAGCTATACTTCCATAGTGATGGCCTCTGAACCCAACCCTTGCGGGCTGGACGTCTTACGAAACTCGGATTTGAAGGACGATCATCGTTGTACGTGCGCTCGACCGATAGTCATAACGTGGTGACTTTGCGGCCATATATATCGGCATTATGTTATGAATTCTTCTTTTTTCTTTCTCATGATGACGGTTGGCTGATGGAATATCTTATGGTGGCGCTAAAATCTTTGTCTGAGTATCTCTTTTGTATGGTAGTAGTGGTACAGCTAGGTCACATCACATAGTCGATATTGATGGACCTGGAGCTACAACATCTCGTCTGGATCAGCAACTACTTCAAGTTCGATGATCCTTTACTTTTCCTGCAAGGCAAACACCTCTTCTCAATACCTTTTTCCTTTTACGCCGACCCAGCCGACATTAGCACAGAACTGCAACGGGCGTCTGGACGAATCCGAACTGTTGCAGAAGCCTTCTAGAAGCAAAGGTAAGCGACTCCGGATCTGCAAAACCAGGTGCATGGGCAAAAATTCGGATGCATCGGAGCTGCATGTCAGCAAACATGAG
Organism: Alternaria postmessia; assembly: GCF_024291825.1. NCBI lineage: Eukaryota > Fungi > Ascomycota > Dothideomycetes > Pleosporales > Pleosporaceae > Alternaria > Alternaria postmessia. The sequence goes on along the minus strand of NW_026260162.1, from coordinate 51,757 downwards.
GCTCTCGATGCCGATAAAACCCTCATGAGCACTCGACTTGCAAACTCAATCCTGCGGTCTCATGCGACCGTACTGGTCCCAACAGGACGGTTCCAAATATCGCGGTAAAATGTCATGGATAGCGGGCCGAAGGGCAGAATGCAAAATGGGATACGAGTGCCGAAACGCAAGGTTTAGTCGTCAGACAAGGCTGAAGCGACTCGAGCAACTTTCCACGAACGGAAGGCCAGAAAGCATATTGCGCATGATCGGGCGCAGCGCTTGGCTGGCTGAGTAGGATCGCGATGGATGGCATTGGGGCCTCGGCCAAGAGCCCTTTTCTGGGGTAAAAGTAAGGTAAGCGGGTCGTGCGCAGATACTCATCAAAAGAAGGTTGTCCTCAAAGCATAGAGAGATAGAGAGTTGAGGTTACTCTAGTCGCTTAATCAAGACGTTGTATTTCGTGTTTCGAGTCGTGCCGTCCCATAGGGGTAGTGTGTTTGTCCATGCTGCAGGAGCGCCTGTGCGCACAGGGGCATTTGTGCAGCTCATATCCCCCGAAAGGTATTCACGTCCATCTCCCGCGGACGCGTCGAAGGGCAACACGCCAGCCGTCGGCGGGCGCACGTAATGATTTGTTGTGCAACCGTGCGCGGAGGCGTTCGGTGGCCCAGCTATATTGGGGGCAAGCGGGCCATTGTTGTGCGCTCGGATAACCCGATGTTTGAAGCTTGCGTGAGATTGAACGTAGAGTGTTCAGAGCGTATCATGTTAGTGAGATTCAGTATTTCGCTTCGCAACGGAGGTTTTGAAGCCGGAGGGAACCTGGTTAGGAGAACCTGGTGCTGATGATCCCCAGGTCTTTTCCTGGGGGATAATCCGGAGCTAGCGCAGATCAGAGAATAATCAGATTCAGCAGCACCGCAGTCGCGCCGTGACATGGAGCGAAGACACAAGGAGGGCAACAACACGATGCCGTTAACAAAATCACGGCTTGCTTCTTATGCGTGTGCAATCAACCGGTCTTTTTCCACAAGTTCCCGCAAGCCTCCCAGAGGCTTTCTCCAACCACGATCCGAGTTTGGACCATCATATTAACCGAAAGAACCAAAAGGAAGGGCTCCTCGTGGCCCAGCCGAAGCCACTGACCTCCTCCATTGGTGCCTAGACTTTTCGAGACTCGAGATACAGTAATGCCGGCCGTGCCGCATGTCGGTCTTAGGGTCGGTCGCATGCATGGTTGCATGCCTGTCAGATGACGCTTCCTCGGACTGTCCCCCTCTTCCAGATAGATGGCGAGTTTGATGTTGACTGAGATTAGTGTGCAGAGCACATACTTACAAACTTGTCTAATGTCAAAGGTGACAAGGCGGTGGTCGAAGACGCCATAGAAGCCTTTGGCGTCCCCTCGCACCGGCTCTAACAAGTCTCACATAGAAGCCGCTGTAACGCTTGCGGGCTAGCAACCGTCTTCCCACGCAGCGGCTAGGGCCATGGATGCCACGAGCGACGCTAACGTCAATCGGTGGAGACTGGGATCATCGCTCTTGTCCTCTCCCCAGCTTATAGTGGATCCTAGATTACAAAGGTCCTTGTCGTGTGTTGACGGGCCCTCTCAGCACGCTGGAACCCTTCAGTCAATCGTACATCATCGTTGTTTGCCCCCCAGGGAGTGCCCTAAGATCTGCTCTGTACCTGCGCTGGTGCTAGGTCGAACGCCATATTTTTACTTTACTTCGCCTACGATATTTTCATGATTTCTGGTTCGATATGATAGTTCCGAGCAGCCACAGGAGTCTTTCTTTTTAGGTGTAACCTATATACCCTCCGAAACATTGCTGGATCAATAGTTCGTCGCCTGCAATGGCCATTCATCAGGAGCCCTTGGACGCGGAGTCGGCCTCGTTTGTACTACCGGACCATATTCACCCGTGGCTACGCTCAGTCGTCGTTCTGGGATTCATCAGCTTCTTCGCATCGGTATCATTACTCTTCTTACTCACTTACAAACTGGTATCCTGGCAATTGCGATCGAAGCGAAGCAACCAATTCGTCATTCTGATATTCAACCTTCTGTGGGCGGATATTCAACAAGCACTTGCATTCCTACTAAACGTCGAATGGCTGCGACTGGGATCCGTCGACGTCGAAAATCCAATATGCTTTGCGCAGGGCTGGCTGGTATCTACAGGTGATCTGGGAAGTGGAATCTGGTGCTTTGTTATCGGATTACATACCTTTGCCTCAATCATCCTGAATTTCCGTCTGAAGCCACGGAGCTTCTACCTTTGCATCTTCCTGCTCTGGGTTTTCATCCTTGGGGTATCTTCAATCCCCCTTGGTATGTACGGAGAAAGCATCTACGTACGGTCTGGAGTATGGTGTTGGATCCATCATGACCTCGAAGACCTACGATTGTGGACACAGTAAGTAAAGTCGCATCACGAACTGCATGTGAGATATATACTGACTTCTCAAACCAATGTTTAGCTACGTCTGGATCTTCATTTTCGAATTTGGCAACGTCTTCATTTACGCCATAATCTACACAATTTTGTCAATCCGCATTCGATCCGGCTACTACACAACCGAAGAAGCTAAACGTGTACGCTCCATCGCAAACCTTATGGTCGTATATCCGCTCGTCTACGTTGTCTGCACCATCCCGTTGGCTTCCGCACGAATGGCGTCAATGTCCGGTAACCCACCGTCGCTTGCTCGTCTTTGCCTCTCTGGTGCCATGATCGTCTCGAATGGCTGGCTTGACGTACTCTTGTATACTTGTACTCGACGCATCATGATCTTTTCTGATGAACCACCCTCTGATGTCGATGGCATGGATACTTTCGCAGCGTTCTGGATCGAGAAGCCTAAGCGCTTTGGAGGCGAATGTACAATCGAAGCGATGAATACACACACAAGGGGTCGACGATCAAAAAGCAAGGTAACACTACCATCGGGAAGCGAAAGTTCAGACGATCTTTGTGGGATTGGTTCGAATGACATCAAGTTGGTCACTACAACAAGGGTCATCAGCGAGCCGGCACAGCCAGAGGATTTCGAGGAGATGGAGGCTGAGGCGCGTGTGGTACGACCTCGCACGCCAACGACAAGATGGAGCCAGGATACAAGTGATACGAACGGAAGTCGCAATTTGAGTTTGAAGGAGCTGGCGATACCCCACGTTGCGCACTGAGAGCCTACTTGGAATGTGAACGAAATGCTATCATCACGACATAAATCCACCAACTACGTGTACATGAGACATGTGCCCAGGACCCAAAATCCTGCACCTACTACGGCAGTCTGAGAGGTGCAGCAAGAAGTCTACCAAAGCAGGGTGTATCTAAAGACTGATTATAAGTCCTGCGACGACGCGAAAGATAGACTGCCTTCGAGGCAACAAGGTAGAGGGTGACTACCTCCACTAGAAACGCCGCTGCCGCCATAGCGCGACATGCATACGGAGAAGGGGTTCCGCCCATGCACATAGACTAATAGACGAGAGTTATGAATTCATTATTCAACAGATGCGCATTTACAATCTTGAGCGCTCTCTTTATCGTATGTAGGCTGGGTACGACTCTGCAACTCAGTGATCAGTCGACGTCCCATTCGCCAAGAATGCAGCCAACCTCGCCCCGAACTCCAGAGTGTATGCCGAATCGACAAACTCGTCGAATTGTCTAACTTGCGTACCATCCTCTGTAAAGGTTAGGATAAGTGCATATTCATTCCCATACGAACCGATCGGCGTCGACGCCGTACTGCGTGCATGTATGATACAAGTGTGCGCCTCGGGGTCATGCGTCTCTTGGAAGACTGTGGCCTATAATCAGATGAGTCAGTCGCTCTATCTCGTCTCTTTGAGAGAATGATTCGTACTGTGAAATTGATGTACAAGGGCTCAATAGTTTCAAAGTATGCGCGGTACTCGTCGTTACTCTTAGGTGAGCGGTTAAGAGTAGCGGGTAGGATTTGTTGCTTGCAGTCCGGAGTTCGGTACGCGAGAATCCTTTCGATATCTCAGACGTTGTAGGCATCGATGACCTCTTTGGCAACGACTTTCTGAGCTTCGAGGCTGTGTGTAATTGTCAGGATGTATCGGGCGAGATATGGCTTCCATAGTCTACGTTGTAGTTGGTAGCTGGAACTCACTTGGCCTGGGGAATGACTTCGGCATTAACTAGACATTTGTTCAAGTTCAGACCTATCCAGATGTCGCTGGTAGCCAAAGTTTCGGAACTCGGGAGAGATGTGGCAGTAGCGAGGACGCACATAGTCGTCGTGAGAAGGATAGTAGATGTCTTCATGATGCCAAGTAGACTTGAGTGCCAGGCTACTGTGGAATCGTCTTGGAGGTAGATGTAGAATAGAACATATTACCTATAGTAATCCCAGAGTTCAAATACTCTCAACAGCTCACTACCGAAGCACATCATCCACAATCCTTCGAACACCAATGCTTATTGAGGCGTGACAATACCATAATGTCGGTGTCGAAGGGATAAAGTACCTGGCTTGCTAACCACTTTCGAGCATCTCGGCATCCTTCCCGCGCCGTCGAAAAGAGGAAACAATAAGATGGCTGCCAAAGGGTGACCCTTCTCTAATCGATTTCCTGCCTCGACTCCAACATTCACACGAACTTCCAAGGCTAGGAGCTTAAAAGAAGAGGAAATTACCTTCCAAAAGTGTTTGACAGAAGGTAGCTGTCATGCTGTACATCGGCTGGTTAGTTGGTATCGCCAAGGTAAAGTAGGGACACTTTCTATCTAGGAACATGTGCTCACCGCATGTTCTAAAGATTGGTCATACGGTTAACTTGCTTCCGAGAACTGAATGAAGCACAGTATGGTGCGAAAATCAACATGGACAGATCGCAGAGCACCTACCAAAGCAGACATGACGATCCCATCGCGGCTGGTAACCCACCCATCATGTACATGACAAGTCCTCTGTACCGGGAAAATTTTGCTTTGAAGGCATTCGCAATATTTTACCTTGAGAAGCTTATAAGATGGAAGATAATGTATTCTTCTGCCTTGGGTATTCTTTACAGCTCATGAAATAGAGAAGCTTCGTAGTCATCAATTCTTAAACGTTTCGTGCATGTCGTTTCCTCTAAGACCAAAACTGGCAATGCCTTCCCCTTTGCTCTTTTCCATGTCCACCTCCCATGAGTATGTATAGATTTCCTCGTAACACCAACACCGCCATATGTGCAACGTCAGGTCCATATCAACATGGTCAGGTCGCGAGGCGGAGTATTGTGAATACACGACGGTAGACTGAGCAACTGAAAGAACTAATCAAACGATGTTAGTCCGATGCAAGACTAGCTCGTGCCGTTGACAGCCGCTTGGAACGAATGTAAGCACAGCGAGTTAGATGGCGAGCCAAGACAAAGTCGCAAACTACGCAATCCCTTTTAAGCACAGAGTTCTGAGTCGAGTGGGTATAGCTGGGCCCCCATATCCCTGCTCAGTTCACATGCTTACCCATTCCATCCAAGCCTGAAGGAACCCCAGCCTGCCCTGCCTCATGTGCTCCGCAAACTCCTCAAAGTTGATGAGACCGCTTCCTTTCCGTTCGTTGATCTCCTGCTCGACAGCCTCAAGACTGGCTAGCATGGTAAGATGAAGGCGTGATCTTGGGTCCATAGCAAGCTGACGTATCGAGCGTTGCAACGGCTTAAGTTGATTCGTCTCAGTATAATGTGGGTTTGTGGAATGATTGATCTGGTTGCGCGCGCATATGATAGTGTCCACACCTTCAACGTTTTGAATGAGGAGACAGTGGATTTCGGGGTTGTCGGTGTACCATCGCCAGTTGATCGCATACAGGCCATCTTCTGCTCCTTGCTGTGCTGTCGAAGAGCTGAGCTGTGGAGCTTCTTCGGAAGAATCAGTAGTGTCATGAGCCGGAGAATCGCTTTCGCCGGCATATCTTCGCTCTGGGTAGTCTTCTAGGCCGTCGTGGTCTGCGGTCGCAAAAAAACAACGATTCAGATCCGTCCCTTCGTCTGAGGGTAGCGAGGATGTATCAGTATCGGAGGCAACACTGGTCTTTGAGGAGCTATCCGAGGCAGTCCGCAAGGCTGTCGGTGACGGTTCATCGGATGAGTCTGGCCGGAATTGGGGCATGGTGGGATCCCTGTAAGTACCAGCCGGACTTCCATTCAATGCAGGTGGTGCCAGCCATCCTTTATTGTGTACACATTCCACGATAGCATTAAGGACTTCTTCTCGAAGCTGGCACTTTATCAACAACGTGTTCCACATTGTCATGTTGTCGACGTTGGTATTTCTGGATATCTTCACGGTTTCAAGTACCCTCTCTTCAACATCATCGTAGATCTCTTGGAGTATTGCGCATGCCTCTCGCTCGGTATATGGTTTACCGTTAATATGACTGATGAACAAGTTTCTGACATGTGGTCGTCCGTTATTGAGTGTCCTGCAGAATCTGTCGATGATGCATTTCGAGAATCGAAAAACGCCAACCTGTACAATAGCTTCAACAGCAGCCTTACCGTCCGTGAAGTGGTGCATGGTCAGCGCGTCGATTGAGGCTGCTCTGGCTCGACGCTCGTTGCGCTTCTCATGTGCGTCCATGGCCATGTCCTCTTTCTCTAGGAAAAGCGGATTGAGTAGTTCGTTGAACCCCTGTTGTGTAACCTGATATAGTACCTCTTTGCCAAGGTCTTGTTCAGGCTCAGGAATTTCATAACCACCCCATCGCTCTCCGACGGGCCTGGACGAAGAGGCATTGGAGCGCGTGTCTATGTCCACGTCATCCTGGAAACGGACCCTTGAGGATGACCGTGAGCTCCTGTTGCGGGTCCAATTCTCATTTATATATGCGTTTTCAGCGTTGTCGTTCACCCCATTGACGGTCCCCAATTCGTCAGCGTCTGACTCCTCGAAACCTTCAGGCCGCGTTAGACCCTCTTCTTCGTCAATGTAATATTGTCTGCGGGCCCATCTCTGGGTGATAATGTCGTTTTGTTGTTCGTTCGGCGTCCGCGGAGAATACGTGGGTTCGGTATGGTGAAGACCTGTCGTCCATATTATCTCAGCCCGATCAGCCTCGTCGCTGTTCTGCTCAAGCAGCGGGAGAGCTGTAGTCACATCTTCTTCTCTCTTCTGCCGTAGGCGGGGATTGTTCGTGTTCGATGCAGCCATACTGCGGGGCGGAAATGCGGAGCCCAGGGGCTGGCTAGAGCGAATCGTGTCCAAAGCTGACCGCACAGTTACTTCGTCTGACAGCTCCGAGATGTAGTTTCTTGTAGCTTCCTTCTCGATTGCATAGTATGCTCTGAATATGCGCAGGATGTCCCTGCGCGATATATAGCCATCTCCGTCGATGTCGTATCCATTGAAGACTATTCTGGCCTTGACATCGGCATCAGTGTCGTGCATGCCGTCGAGCCCTTTGACCCACTCATCGAACCCGATGAGCCCATTCTTATCCGTATCATAGTATGCGAAGATACGGTCGTAGACGAGGTTCGGTGCGGCGACGAAGCCATTGTAGCGAGGCACGAATGCGTGATTAAAGTCGCGTCGATCGATGGCCCATCCTACCCCATTGGCATCAGCTGCCCACTCGGCCCCTGCGAGACAAGTAAACTGGTCCCACAAGGCCTCAATCTCCTCTGCTTCCATCTTGGTTTCGGCTACGAGGCGTCTCTTGAGTGCTGGATCGATTGAGGGGCTCATCATGTGAGGCTTGCCAGGATAGAGGGGCTCTTGCTTTGGGAGACTCAGGTATGGCGCAGGCACGCGAATCTTGTAGAAGATGTGGTTTTTGTAATGCGAATTGGTTGCTTCGCAGTTGGAGCACAGGTCGAAGTCTGGACAGTTGGCGCAGTGCCACCTGGTGCCTCGGATAGGCTTCTCGTCGCACCCGTTGCACGTAATGCCACGATGTATAACGCCCTCCAGCCTCGCGCGGTCCTCTGCAATGTGGTACAAGGTGCGCTGAAGAGTCTGGCCTTCGGGATCAATAGCATCATCCGCGTCCTCGTCGCTTCCCAAGGACAAATCTGTAGCTGCAATACTCTCAGCATCATCGAGAGCAAGGCTGTCGCCGGGAGGGAATATCTGCGCATGCCTTGCCACGGCGCGGGCTATCTGGGCACGATCCAGTGTTGTGATGTTCGGATTGCGGGCGTTCAGCCAAGTTGCGACACTGTCCGCCTGTGATGGGGACAGGGCTCGATCGGGGTAGAGTATGACCAGCAGTCGATCGAGGAACTCGTTGTATAGGCTTGTTATGGCATTTTCGATTACGATATGTTGGGCGTCTGGCTGCGCGCTTAGGATGATGTCGCGCAGCTCTGTTGGGGTGACGAGGCTGCGAGGGTCGAGGGGCACTTCGGTACCGAGTAAATCGTATCGGCCCAGAAAGGGTATGTCGCGCTCGTTCAGTGGGAGGGTAGGTGCTGGCGGTGGTTCTCGCGGGCGCCGTCTGCGGACCGCGTTGCTGCGCTGGAGGCCATCGCCCGGGCCAGGGCTTTGGACCGTGTTGTAGATGAGATATGCCGCGTATCCAGCTGACACACCGGTGAGGAACAATATAGCGGGCGTATAGCGGGACACGGTAGAGGGCGTTGACGCCGTCATGCTAGAGCCGACTCAGACGAGCGGTGGCTGGTGAATGCGCAGTCCAAGTATGATAGAATAGAGGTTGAGAAGAACATGGCAGGTAGCGTCCTACCAAGAGTACTGCAATCACCCGTTTGACGTCTTCATGGCTTCGAAGGAACGATCAGACGCGCTCTGACCAGAATGCTTGTAACCCGTGGGCCCTCTTACCCACATTGCGACAATCGCGGCTGACTCAGCACCAAGCTCACGGACTTCCGAAGCTTCGCATTGGGCAGAACACCTTCACGCAACAAAGCCAGAGGACGCATGCTTTGAACATGGTAGTGCTGTATGACCACTCAACTATCTATTCTACCACGCAGCATGGCCGCCGTCCATTCTTAGGTCCGCCCCCGTCATGAACGAACTCGCATCGCTCAGCAAGAACACCGCTGCACCACGGTATTCCTCAGGCTTCGACAGACGACCCAACATGTTCTGTGTCGGCCACGTGTCTCTACGCTCTGGGTATTTCTTGAAGAGCTCCTCCACCATTGCAGTCACAATGTACCCTGGCGAGATTGTATTGACGCGGATGTTATGCTCGCCCCATTCTGACGCGAGGTTGCGCGCGAGCTGCATGACACCGGCTTTCGACGCGTTGTATGCCGAGCAGATGAGACCCTGTTGACTTGGTTAGCACAAGACATGGTAACGAGTCGAGGTAGTCGTACCCTATTTGCAACTGTACCAGACATGCTCGCGATGAGCACGATACTTCCGCCACTTCCAAACTTGATCATTTGCTTCGCAGCCGCTTGCGCAGTCATCATGACTCCCGTGATGTTGACTTCGAACATGCGGTTTGCATCCTCAGCAGTGTATTCCAACGCAGTCGTCTCTTGTTGGATGCCGGCCGCAGCAATCAGCCCGTCAAGTCTACCCTCCTTGTTGGCGATTTCCTCAACAATCTCATGGAGCTTCTTGACATCTCGCACGTCTATTTGGCGGTATTCGAGCGAAGTTCCGAGTTCGTTCTTTGCTTTCTCAGCAATTGGCGCAAAGTCTGCTGAGGGTTCCTCGAGTCTGTCAAGTGCGTATACTGTGGATCCGTGTTAGTTGTCTGTCCAAGCTCTCGACAGTCCAGCTCGTTGGAAAGACATACCTCGTGCGCCAGCTTCCAGCAATGCTTCGGCTTGTGTCAGACCGAGTCCTCGAGCAGCACCCGACACCAACACTACCTTCCCCGCTAGGCTAAACTCTGGAAGTCCTTGAGTCTTTGGCATGGTTTGGATCATTTGGACTCAATTGTGCAAGATAAAAGGTGGGGATATTATGAAAATCGGGGTATGCGCAAACAAGGTCGCTCAAAGTCAAGTATTTATACACAGAAAAGGAATGCGAGATCGGTTCGTAGAGTCGACGCAAACCGGGACCATTGTGGATTTTAAACCGGCCCCAGGCGGAGAGTCTGGTCACCGGACTTTCTTGGAGTAGGCCTGGCCTCGTACTGTCTTCCTCCATTGCATGCATGGCACGATTGTGGAAGACTCCAATACTCTTGTTTGCGGGGAAGCATACCGGCATCTTCGATGGATTGCCCGATTGGGCATACCGAAAGGCCCCCGCGGGGGATCTCTGGTATACTTTTTTGGAACGTCAACCACGTCGACCTTGCGTGGCTTGGACCAAGAGCCAGTAGGGTACCCGGCCTCGAGACGAGTGCGTTCGGCTCGGGTTCGGGACATGAATTTGTTACGGCCGTGAAGTTTGGGATACGTGTTTGCATAGTATACTACCTAGGTACCTAAGTCAACCAAAAATGCATCATCAGTTCGAGACACAAACCACTACGATAGTGACTTGTTCCTGTACAGCTTCGTTCCCAGAATGGTGCAGTATCATGCGCTCTTGGACCCTTTCATCACGCACAAGGCGCTTTTAGAAGGCCATGGACCTTTTCACGCTTTTGCATCCAACCTACATACAACTTTGGAACTGTTCAACATGTGAACGCAGAGCTTGATGGAACACACAAAAGAGGAACTGCTTTATGACGGAAACATGGTGTCAGCATTAGATTATGCTTACACAATTGTCTTCCTGGCGAATCGCATCCTCAATGCATCATCTTGACTCAACCTGCAACAGCCTTGCCAACTGCGCCCTCTGCGCCCTCTCATCACATGAACCGCTGCGGGCCTGATCGCTCAGCAACCGCCTTGAAGACCGCCTAGGGCATAATTACACAATCACGCAATGGTACGTTGCCTGGAGTTTTGGTAGAATCCCGCGACCAAAAGGCACAGCTAAGCCCCAGCGTGATGTGCGCTGGTGTGGCACAGTCCTGTGTCGCGAAGCGCCGTCCAACAGCTTAACTGTAAGACTGAAATACCAGATGCTGAAAGCGGATATCAACATGCGGCATTGAAACAACAGATGCCTTGAATCATTAAAGATATGTCAATTATATTTGGAGATCTCCACCTGTTGTGCGCGTTCGAAAGGGGTGCTGTCGCGGGTCACAGGCATGGCGGTCGGCCCTCGCGACTCCCACGCTGCAAGCGTCACCATTACCTAGGTATCATCAACTCATGCGATAGAAGGTTTTTCCATTCATTGTACTCAACACATAACCTCACAAAGGATAAGGTTGCCAAATGGCCATACAGTGCGCCTCACTCGCATGGACTGGGACGCCAAAAGCCGCCCGACAAGGCTGACCCAAGGCCCAACGTGCGGGGCAGTGCATGCAGATGATTAGAGGCGCCCGCAAAGCCATCGTCCAACGGGAACCGCAAGATGAGACCCGCCTTGACACCTGAGGAGAGCACAGGTAGGAATGTCTCTCTCAAGTTGATTGAGGCGTTGTTGAGGATGCATGGGATCCTTGAAGTCGCGAATATCTTGTGAGGCTGCTGCGCCTTAGGCCGGCGAATGGGTTTGTTGTGTATGTGGACTGAACTGATTGATTAAGATAGCGAGGTCGCAAAAAGAGATATGTAGTAGGTAGATTCGCGCTTCGAGGCCATATTCCGTATACAAGTCCATCATTTGGTACTTCTTTGCTCTTCACACATCGCATACAAAACATCATCACATAACACACAGCCAGCCACTTCACTCAATGGCACCACACACTCTCACCCTAGACGACTCGCTTACACTCTTAAGACGTTCAGAGTACTGCGAAACAGCCTACGACTCTTCCTGCACAACGCACCGCACCATCATCCTCGTCATCATCATTTTCGTCGGTGCCTTTGTCGGCGTCGTACTCAGCTTGGTGTACGTGCGAAGTCGCAGTCGCAGATACGCTCGAGAACGCGCTGTGCGCGCCAATGGTGGGCTGGGAAATGGGCTCAAAGTGCTCGGAACTGAAGATGGCGTAGCGACAGTGAGATTACCGTCTGGAAGGATGATCAGGGGGAAGACGGGGGGTTGGGATGAGAGAGGCGCATTCGAGGCGCCACCACCACCATATATGCCGAGAGTACCTGAGGTTGCTAGAGTATACCGTTGAGAGAAGTGAGCCAGTGTCCACAAGAGAGGATGTTCGCCGTTGTCGAGGAGCTGGCAACAAGGACGCTGTGTGCTCTCATCGAGTTCGTCGACTCATTACAGCGCCACTTCCCAGAGGCAAAGTGAGAATGCATCCACGGCCAAGAACAACTATAGAACTCCGCAACAAGCCCGTGGCCCCTATACTTCCACGATCGCTACCAGGACGAGCCTTCTGAGATTGCGGGGAGCTTCGCAATCGAGACCTACCCTCCGCCTCTCCGTGCATGTAGCAGCGGCTATGCGTGTATCGCAACGAAGACTAAGATGCCATCGGTTGCAGAAGGTGGCACCAAGAGTATGGCAATGGAGGTACGGAAAATCATAGCAGTCCCTACGTTGGGTTCACCTATATCAAATCCCTAGATTTCCAATATCATCATGAAAATTTCCCATCGAAGAAAGAACGAACGCCACTCTCTACCAACCCCTTCTCGCTATATAGATGACCAGTCTTGCCAGTCCGCTTCTGTCTTCTTATCAAGCGCCCTGCAAGCCAAGGCCTACTCCATCTCCGTTGCCCATGGCGCCATCGTCTCTGCTTCTGTCTCTTCCTCTACCCATTTCCCTGATTCTGCGGCCCTCCATGAGGCCCCTCAGTCCTCGCTTTTGTAGCCCAACTACTGCACTCATCTCCCCATTCCATGTCTCTCGGTCTTCGATGCCACTTCCATCTCCAAATCCGCTATCAGATGCTGAAGCTGATGTTGCTTCAGACGCCGCTGAGCTGACTTCGTCATCGTGATTCCGATCTACATCAGTGTTGACGCGGAGTGCGCGAAGGCCAGCATCCAGGCTCCGTTCTACGTCGGCAACTGTAGTATTGTTGCTTGAAACAGAGGTTGAGAAGCCATTCGTTGTTCCGTTCGTGCCTGACACGCCGTTGACACCCTTGAACGCGATACCGGAGCCGCCGCCAGCCGCCATGGCTGCAGCGTTGAAGATTGCCGCAGTGTTTCTGTTGTCTAATAAGATATGAAGTCTCTCGATGATCGCTTCCAGTAAGCCGTCGATGTGGTATGGTCGCGCCAGCTGAAGTAGAGAACAAAGAATCTGCGGTGAGCATAGGGGTGAGTTATGTGGTGGTAGTGATGATGTGTATAGGAAATGTATAAGGGCTTGAAGTGTAAGATGTGTGTGTGGGAGGAATAATGTTCGAGGCCGTTGCGATGGCGAGTGCGATGAAGGTTCTGGGGGGCTCAGTGAGGAATAGGAGTTCGCTGATACGGCTGTGGCCTCGGATGGCGTTATAGTGTTGGCGGTGAGTGTTGTTGCGGTTGAGTAAGTTGTCCTGATAGAAGGTGTAATGGTGATGCTCGAGTTCCTTGATGGATGCATTGTGGCAGTAGGTCGTAGAGTCGCTGCCTCAGCATTTTCTTTCTCAGCGCTTTGGGCACTCTCGCGGAGCAGCTGATTGAAATAGGGGCCCCAGCGTCGAGCAATAATGTGAGAGTTAACGGGGATGCGCTCGCCGTGTAAGGCTAGGAAATCCATGTCCGCAAGTTCTCGCATGCCTAAAGCCAGCTGACCTAGCTCGGTGGCCGCGGGTAATAACGTGCGACCGCCTGCAAGCATATCAAGTCGATCGTGCTGGGGCGGTGCGCTTACAGAGCTGAATCCCGATGCTGGTGTTACTTTGCGTGGATTATCGTAGAGTCCAAATGCCTCTAGTTCAACCACGCATATGTTCGAGAAATTGATGCGCCGATGATTGTAGTCTTCAACCAGACTTCTCTTGCGGTTTCCAAGAATAACGAAGCTATTTCGACGGTTCCACAACACTCCTCTGTTCCAGCTACCCTGGCTGAAGATGTTACCACCAGCTTCGATGCGGCCCCAACTTAGTGTTCGCAAGTCGAGAGCCCATAAAGCATATTCTTGTTTTGAGGAGGTCAAGAATGTACCGCTTACTACAAAGTGATTGTTTATGACACCGCCGTTTGGAAATCGGAGGCCTGGTGGTGAGAAATTGCCGTGCATTGGCTTCTCGGACAGGGTTCCATCGGGATGCCGTACTTGTAATTCGAGCTTGACGTCTAGGAAATTGTAGTTGGAATATATGAGCATTGATGACTCGCCAGTCTTGTTGGAGATCCGCTCTTCGGGTGCTCTTGCTTCGCCAGCTTGCCGTGTTCCTCCGCCAATATCGCTGGGGTCGATACTGGTGAGAGGCGCAACCACGCTTCGATAAGCGCCGCAACTTCTGCCTAATGTGCTCGTTTCCGTCCATTTGAGGCTCCGGAGATTGAAAACGCTAATCTGCTCAATGTAGTGGTTGGCACTATCCTGCCCGCCCACGACGAGCATTTCCGCGCCACCCTCGCCGTCCAACTGCACGCCAAGAGAACCCTGGTTCGGATTCGATGAAGGTGGGTTGTGCCGTATGGCTGTTACAGCGGCTGATGTCGAACTGAAAACGGCAGAGCTTGGAAGTATGGTTGCGCAATGTGCATAACGACCTTGGGGTGGATCGGTTGTGGCGACATGCATCCACTCTCTTGTAAGCGCATCGTAGATGTGGACATCGGACATGACCACCACTTCAGGTTGAGCATCGGCAGGAGCACCTTGTATCACAGAAGTTGCTTGGTTAGAAGACGGACTTACAGGTGACATGCCTCCATAACAGACGAGTTTCGTGTCACCAAGTGGGCAGACGCTGTGGAAATACCGAGGGGGCGGAATATCACCTTTTGCATCGACCTTTGTCCAGTGGCGCTTGACGAGATCGAGTTCGTACAAGTCCGACGTAAGCTGCGGTCTCGTCCGGGAGAGTCGGCGGCCGCCAAAAACATATAATTTGTCGCCTAGTATGGTGGTAGTGGCGCCCACGAGGGGATGCGGTTCTCTTCCAGTTGTACGATGTACATTGCAGACTAAACCCGACAATCCTGCCGTTGAACTTGTCGGTGTTGCAAGTCCTGCGAGCATAGCTGGAGACTGAGACATGCCAGGCGTCCGAGTTGAAGATGTTGGTGGCCGGTCGGATCCGCCATCTTGACCGTCTTGATGATTCAAACTTGTTTGGCTATTGTTCAAACTCGATGTAAAAGGTGCCGATGTTTGGGAATCCAGGGTGTGAGTTCGGCTAGCCATGCTGCGCGGGCTTTGTAGCGAAGCGGTAACGTGCTGAGGTCCACCAAGATCAAGAAGTAGCTCGACGGAAGAGGATGAGAATTTCTGTAGAGGTATAGCCCAATTTGGTATCACAATCTCCACATGACGAGACTTAACGCTGGGAGATCTGATCAGGGATTTGCTGCTCGGCCAGGGAATTCCGGAGAGGCTAGGACAGCTACTCGATGGCGGAGAGCTGAGGTCAAAACTCGTACAGAGACTTTTAGGTGTTACAATCTGATCATGGACGATGGGCACGTGCTTAGATTCGATTCGACGAGACCAATTGGATTCCAGTGGAGTTTCCAAGTGGACCCTGCGATAAGTGCTGGAAAGAGAACCCGTAGAGTCGACAGAACGTTTCTTTCTGGTCAAGACCTGTCTGATGTTTATTTCTCTTGGTCTTTTCCAAAACAACGATGTGTCGCCCAATCGCTCGGTACTAGCACCGACAGAGGGATAGAATAAACCTAGAGGCAGTGCCATGGTTAGCGACCAGTATGCAGGATGAGATTGGAGATGCAAAGTAATGCTGAAAGATGAGGAATGGCCTGGTTTTGAAATGATCTGTCATGGGCTGCAACATACTTCCAATGCAGGCGTCTTTGCAAGGTGCGGGTTACAAAGAAAGGCCCTACCGCAAGTTGAAAAGCCATCTTTACACATTAGGGAAGGGCATGTTGCTGCAGTGCGACTTGCTACCGTGATACGAACAGTGATCTTACGACGCAGCGCCTTATGGTAGGACAATGAAAAATTCCAGCTCTTTTTGAGATGTAATGGCTAAGGATACGGGAAGGGAAAACGACACAACATGTTGATGCTGGCGGCATGGGCTGAAAATCGACAAACGAAACAAAGAGAGGGGTGCAGGCTTATAAAAGGAAGACGAGCCTTACTTTTGAGCGAGAATCGCCACACACGGGAGCGAGCGGGGAAGATGATCCAGGGGAACGGTAGACGTATGCAGAGAAGGAAGAGGCGGTATTCAACGCGTGGTGCTGCTGAACTCGCGCGATACAGATGACAGCGAGGTTCGTGTGGAGGCCTCTACGCTGGAAATGGACTAGAGCCTTGGCGAGAATCGTCAGTCCTGGCGCCTGCAGGTTCGCTAGCAAGGTATCGATGTTGGACGTATTCAGAGGCAGAGCGGCTGCAGCACTCTGATAGCTGAAGACTTTCCGGTGGGGTGAAACAGTAGTAGGCAGGGCAGGCGACGGAGGGTGTGGAGGCGGAGGGAGATCCGAGCTGGAATGATAGGCTGAGACTTGACAATCAGACCGTTAGAGGGTACCCCGAGCCACAGGCGCCAATTTCAGGCCGCAAGGACGTCAGTGTGCGATACCAGCGATACCAGCGATACTGACGTCCGTTCTCGAGATGCGAGGGCACCGCACACTTTTGGCTCAGCAAGGCTTGCAAAGAGGATTCATCGACGCAAGAGCACGGTCGCGAAAACAAATTAGCGCAATGAATGTTGGGGCAACAAATCAACAATCGTATGTTCAAGATTAGAGGCGCTGTTAGCGTAGGAGGCCCATCTGGATGTTCATATCGGATGATCGGTGAAGCTGGACTAGTACCTGGGAAAGCGGTATTTGGAAGTTACTATGGTAGTCGGAGGCTTCCTGGTAGTGCGTCGGACTGGACCGAGACGTAGCCTCTCGCTATTTCGCACCGTCGCTCTTAATTTCAAATTGGAGCCCAGGTACTAGCAGTGCGCTTCAAAGCCGACGAAAAGACGACCTAGTATCGCGCCTTTGTTACAACACTGTACATGGAGAAACTAATCGATATTCCCCAAACCGCGTTGCTTTGAGTCTCGCAAAGGACGCGTATGGTTGCGAAACGCATGACTCGGGTACATCGCAAAAGAAAGAGCTTGGTAAACCTCGGAACACTCTCGTCTGTTATTAAGTTTTTGAGACCTTTACTGCTCTTTTCCCGCCGTTTTTAGTCTCGCCTTTCCCGTCGCTCACTCCCTGTTTCTCTTCTTCTTCTTCACCTTTCCACTCTTCTGACATTCTCTTCAACGCTGACGACTCTGCTACTCTGGCTCCAGGAATCACTCCAAGAGGTTAGGTGATGATGGATACGAGGGTAAGCGGACACGCTCGCATGGTCCGCCAGCCCACTCGAAAGCCCGCCAGTCCCACCTCGGTACCATGTTCCCTGATGGCAACTACGGTTTCACTCCTGCCGATTATCAGTACCTCGAGTCGCGCTGAGGGACTCTGCTTTCTTTCAGATTCGCCCGCGGCCACTTTTGTGGTATTCTCTACAAAATGCTAGGTTATGTTAAGAAGGTATTGGCGAAGACAGGAATGAGCGATCTTTGTTGTTATTATTCCGGGTGTGCCCGTCTCTCCAGTCGTTAGATGGAATCTTTAGATACGACTTCGCTCAGAGTCCTGGCGCGTCTCGCTTCTTATGTATCACCGTCTCTGGTGGCTTTGAAGAGCCATCTTAGAGAATACACTTGAACGTCTTATCAACACACGGCTTGCAACACTGTATCAAAGAAAAAAAAACTTCCTCTTTAAGAGTACTCCTTCCTACTACAAAAGAGCATACAGAGAGCTATATAGATATAGATGAAAAACCTAGAAGACTATAATACTGTTAATCTTGATAAGTTATCTTATTAGAAGATAATGTAGGCTGCAAGGTAAAGCTTGTTATGTCTACACCTGTTCGGTTTTTCCCTCGTATACGGTGCAAGGTAACTTTGGCCCACGAAACGTGACGTTGTTGACCAATAGTCGCAAGTGATATCAGCATAGCATGGCTATTAGACACGACCTGGAAAGCATGCGAAGGTAGACCAACTTCATTCTCATGATTGTGCCTTGTCTATTCTCACAGCTAAGCATAGTCTGGGCTATAATTATTCGATGGATCCCAACAGCCATCGCCACAATATTGGTATAGGCTGTCATGATTGTCTCATCTCAAGGTATCTTATCGTCGATAATGTTTGCGTCTATGCCGCAGTCGTCTTCTCTTTCCTGTTTATCAAGTCAGCGCATGTCTCGAAAGCATTTCGTAACTATAAAACTTACGGGAGAGGAGTAAAGCGCAGGTAAGGCTTAACAATTCTGATATCAGGGAACATGGTCTTGGCGTCCTCGGTCTTAACAGAGGGGTGGACGATAACGTCATCACCTGGAACCCAGTTGATAGGAGTAGTAATTTTGTGCTTGTCACCAGTCTGCAAACTGTCCAAGACACGCAAGACCTCCGCAGTGTTCCTGCCTGTGCTTGCTGGGTAAGAAAGGATGAGGCGGATGGTCTTCTTGGGGTCGATGATGAAGACTGAGCGGATTGTAAAGGCGATTCCCTTGCTATCGACGTTGGTGGCATCTTGGTGATCGATCCTGGCGATTGTCAGACGCGTGTCACTAGCATCGTGTGATTCCTCCTACTCACATGTCGTATGCCAAGGCGACCTGCCTGTCCTTGTCGCCGATGATGGGGAACTTGAGGCTGCTTCCCGAGATCTCGTCAATGTCCTTGATCCAGCCTCCATGACTTTCTACTGTGTTGGCTGAGAGACCAATGAGCTTGGCACCGCGACGGCTGAACTCAGGCTCCAACTTGGCGAAAGCACCGAGCTCAGTTGTGCAGACAGGAGTGTAATCCTCAGGGTGAGAGAAAAGAATAACCCAGTTGTCGCCGATGAACTCGTGGAAGTCGATGGGTCCTTGGGTCGTCTCGGCCTTGAAATTGGGGGCCTTGGAGCCGAGCCTGAGGGGTTCTGGTCGGTCGCTCATTGTGTCTTCTGTGCTCGTGCTCATGTCAGTCGTGTCCAAGCAAACTCCGCAAACATGTGGGGTAAGTGGCGGGGCAGGCGAAAGCAAGTTGCCATACCTGAATCTTAGTTCCGTGTACAAGTGGGCTTGAAGAAGATGTCAAAGTATCTTCCGAGCGATTGATTAAGAAGCTGTAGGTTTGTCAGAGGGAGAGTCGAAGTAGTGGGGTCATCTGTCTTCTTGTAAAGGCCGTACCTAACAATCGACAAGCAACACTTCTAGCTAGCGTATATGGCGTCATGTCACGTATCTCCACCAAAGCTTTTCTGCCGCTCGAATATTCCACGTCGTTGGCCAGCAGGCGAATCATAGACTCGATATCTCCGGCGGTGCTGCGCTGCCAATGAGTCGCCCCTCCTGCCGAGCATTTGTCGCAATTGGAGGCTGATAAAAGCCAATGAGACAGATAGGAAATTCCTCATCGCTGCTCTAGTATGCGCTGGGTAAGCATCCTCCAAATCGGGTCAGATTATTCGCGAACCGTTCAACGAGAAGACCACCGTTCATGTGAGGCGAGATCCTAAGGACGTCAGGCTTTGCAATGTGCGTACTGTCTGCTTGTCTATGTTGGTGTTGGTACCTAGGTATCATGGCGGGTAGCTCGACTGCGTACCCCGGTACCTATGTATTTGGCAAAGCGATTGAAGGAAGTTTCGTTCATCACCGGTTCACCATATATCACTTCGGCAAACAATGCTCCTAGGGCAGTGCGCGGAAGCATGGGGTCCGCTCTCAGGCTGGGTAACTCTGTTTCAGCGCGTGCCCTTGTCAATGCATCGCTGAACAGCTGTCATCTGTCATGTCGCGCGAAATCCATCATGGTCGTGGCTTCAAGCTTCTCGCAGCCGGTGCGACATGAAGGCTGCAGATTCATGTGTTACATATGAACATCACTACTTCTACTCCTCCATGCGGTCCCCTGGCAGCAGCCTTGCGCAGCTCCTAATTGCTCTGCGCCTGGCGGTTCATCGAACATTTAGGCCGAACATCCGAAACTAAACATCCGCTATCCCCACTTTTCAAAGACATTACATCTTGTACCGGTTATCGCAGAATCGGAGAGCGAAGAAAGTGTTTGCTTTTGGGAAAGTGCCGGTACTTCCCGCTGGCATTGTCGCTGGTCGGGGAGCCATTCGCTCGTCCGGGTTGAGTTGTCTCTGTTCGAGGCACACCAGCATCCTTCCCGCATGACGCATCAGATCGACCCTGTTTTCCGCCCAGTTCAAAGATTTTGAGGCGGCCTTGGCGTGTCAGTGAGCACGATAATTCCCAAGTTTAGCCCGAAGCGGGACGCCCCATGCAAGGCGGGCCTGGACGATGGAGAAGTACTCCTATTCCCGACCAATACAATCAACTTTTGTCCACCACTTCGGAATAGAACCGGGCGTCTCACACCGTCCAGTTGTTCGTTGGGATACATTTCGGCTACGGGTGTGTGGGTTAGCGGACCAGACCTAACCCGCCGCTTAAGCTATGAAGGTCGAGCTTTTCATCGTCACCGGATTCACGCTTGCTCTTGAACTCTGACGCGTTCATTACGATATCTCCAGCACACCCTTTTGGCCTTTCTATTGAAGAGAAGGAGTTCGTGGCAGCATGGCTGCCAATCCAGAGATCAACCTTCCAGAGACCTCTGAGCTTGGAGCTACCGATTCGCGAAGCCAAGCGGGAATAAGCATATTGCCGGACATGCACAGGACTTCGGCAGAGGAACCCGCAAGTCACGATTCCACAACCGAACCAGACAACGAGCCAGAGAAAGAATACTATTATGGAAAGAACAGCGCCAGTAGCGAATTCGCATCGCAAAAAGACATTCAGAGTTCAGAAGTCGTTTGGCGATATCTCACATTCGACGTCGAACTTCCGCATCCGACAACTATCCATCCGACGCAACCCGATCAGGAAGCTCCACCTGGGCCCCCAAATCTTACCAAATATACGAACCCTTTCGATTGGTCCGAGACAAGAAAAAGATTCACGATATGCGTGTCATGTTTCATCACGGCGCTTACTGCGTTCTCAGCCGGAGCTTACAGCCCGGGCGTTGGGCAAATGACGCAGGAATGGGGTGTCAGCAGTGTTGCAGCGCTTGTCGGCATCACGACCTTTACGACCGGCTTCGCCATCGCGCCGATGGTTCTGGCCCCCTTCTCTGAGATCAATGGCCGACGACCAGTTTTCCTCGCTTCTGGTATACTATTTGTGATATGTCAGCTCTGCTCTGGCCTCACGCAGTCTTATGCTGGTATGCTCGTTGCGCGGTTCTTTTTGGGTGTAGGTGGATCTACATTCTCGACTATGGTTGGCGGAGTGGTGTCTGACATATACCATGCTGAGGATCGCAACACCCCCATGGCTCTGTTCTCGGGCGCTGCATTGTTCGGCACGTCCTGGGGGCCATTAGTGTGTGGCTTTATTGCACAGAACACGTCTTGGAGGTGGATATTCTACGTACAAGCTATTGCATGCGCGGCAGTGGTCGTGCTGATGTGTGTTGTATTTAAAGAAACCCGCGGATCAGTTCTTCTGTCCAAGAAGGCCAAAGCTTTGAACAAGTGGTACGAGGCCCGCGAGGCGTCCGGATATTATGGCTTCAACATCCACGATGCCGAAAAGCCTGAGAACATGGTATCGCAACGTTTGAGATGGAAAGTACGATCAGATGAGGAACGGGCTTCTCTCAGCAAGATGATAGGAGTCTCTCTTTACCGACCATTCCATCTTCTCTTCACCGAACCCGTAGTATTCTGGTTCTCGCTCTGGGTGGCCTTTTCCTGGGCTGTACTTTATCTCACTCTAGCGGCCATTCCACTGGTGTTCCAGAGCAACCATGGTTTCTCACTACAACAAGCCAACGCTGTCTTCGCGTCTATGGGAATAGCTAGTATCTTCTCGACTATATTGTCAATTTACCAAGAGAAAATTGCGAAGAGGAACGGAAAACTAACAGGCACTCCCGAAGGCCGCCTCTACTTTGCTTGCATAGAAAGCGCCTGTATGCCTATTGGTCTTTTCATGTTTGGTTGGACGAGCTTCCCTGATATTCATTGGGTTGTACCAGCAATCGCAATTGGTATTGCTACTATCGGAATCTTCAGCATCTACCTTGCGACCTTCAACTTTCTCGCAGATACGTATCATCGCTATGCGAGTTCAGCACTAGCGGCGCAGTCTTTCTGCCGGAACATGCTTGGTGAGTCGTCTTCGTTGATTACTAGTGGACATATGCTGACTTCGATACAGGCGGAATCTTCCCACTTATTACAACTCAAATGTATAATAAACTTGGCTACGGCCCAGCGAGTAGTCTGCTGGGAGGAATTGGCGCATTGTTAACCATAGTACCTTGGATTCTGGTCTTCTATGGTCCTAGGATCAGAGCGAGAAGCAAATTTGCAAGCGAAATCATGGATGTTACCAGTTGATGAGTGAGAAGGCAGCATCAGAATACATAGCGACAAGCTTTTCGATAGTTAAATATCTCGTTTTTACTGCGGCTGAAAGACTTTTCGGTCATGAGTGCCAGCATCAGAAGACAAAACGCCGACTCGCGCAGGCATAGAGTGTTGTCGCCAGATGCAAGCAAGTAGGCAATCTTTTGATAGCGAGGTCGCCAAATTGGGTTAGGAAGTCAGGCCCGCCATCTGTTGCATCATTCGCAGGGCTGCAGCAGTGAGCCGATCAACCGTAACACAGCCTCACGACTCAGCCTACCATCCACCGTCTACCAAACGATGCGCGTGCACATCCTGCTGTGGGCGAAATTTGTACTCGTGTCTGTATTCCCGTTCCTCATCTCCACTAAGTTTTTGAGTGGCGATAGAACGGATATGCCATAACAACACTACGGCTCTTTAAATGCTACTCGTGTCCACTGGCCACTATGGACGACCTTCTTCCATCCTACGAAAGCGTGATGCGACGCGATCCTTGGGTGCTCGTCGCTCCATATCTGCCCTCTCAAGATCTGTGCTCTGCAGCTCTAGTTTGTCGGCAATGGCACCAAACTTTCACACCGAACCTCTGGGGTAGTCCAGCCTCACATTTTGGGGTCGAGAACGATACTGTTTATGGTAAGATACTACAACATGAAGGCTAGTCTACTATCTAACGCCTGATAGTGGCACTCACACGGTTTAAGCGTACTTTGCCTTATGCGCGAGCCTCCGTACGGGAGCTTACGCATACTTTACGTTTTCCGCCAGCCCATGCGGAGCTGTATGATGGGCCGCATGCAGAATGGCTCCGAGACTGCCTCGAGCACCTGCCTCGTCTACAGTGCTTGATCGTAGATAGCCTGCCATTCTTCGATCATGCTTCTCTCTTGAGCCTGCGACACTCGAGTCTGCGATGGAGGTCAGCTCGCCCCACTGCGTATCCAGTGTTCGGCTTACGCCTACTCGACGCTTCCAGCTGCATGAATGCAACATCAATGGGTCTTGCTGAAGCCCTACCACATTTTCCAGATCTCGTCTCATTGGATCTATCAAAAACTGCAGCTGCGAGAGACAAGGCAGTTCTATCCACCCTAAAGTACCTCCGGAATCTAAGAGTCCTGAACCTCCGTGGCACTGGAATCAAGGATGAAGAGTTTTCGATAGTTGCGCACGCAATTGGAAGTCGTGTTAGAAGTCTTGACATAAGCAACAACTTCTTGACAGACACTAGCGTCCGACTCCTTCTCGAGTTATGCTTGAAAGAGACTACTATTGCAGCGCATACCTCTCGTGCCCCACTGCCGCCGGTTCAGAATGCAGTCCCTACCGACGAACCGGGGGCGTTCGAGTCAGAAAATCTTGTGGGTCATCTTCGCAAGAAACTCACTGAGGGTTTCGTCGGTAGCCTTGCAATAGAAGAAACCAGCGATGTCGGAGTATCACATTTATTTCTCTCGAGCAACGCCGTAACTGTTGAAGGCATATCGGCTTTACTGCGGTCTGGGCGTTTGCAGGTCCTGGATGTAGGCATACTACCTGCTGTAGTGAGAAATCCTACTGCCGTCTCGCCAGGATCACCGGACGACGACTTAGAGCTGCCTAGCGTATCAAAACTCGCTCCCGTTCTGAATGAGTATGCTTCGGGTAATCTGAGATATCTGAGGATCAACTACGAATTGGTAACAGAAGATGCGCCTCTCGAAGTGCCCAGATCGCCACGCGCGGAACTCGACGGGGACCTTGGCATATATAAGCCTACAGGTGCGCATGAACTCGAAGCTGTCCAACTACCGATAGCTGAGCTTGATTCGCAATCTGCGGCTGTTCTTGAGGCGCCTGGGGATGCATCATACCCGGCTGAGCTTCCTGGCTCGCCAATAGCATCTCTGTCCTCAGCACCTATCAAGTCAACTTCGGGCAACGCTGATAATGACAAGCAGAGCGCCACAATCGTTCCTGAGATAAGCGTTACTCTGCAGCCACTACAGATCAATCGAGGCCCTGCATATGCCCCAGAGCCCATGCCTGTAGATCCGCCGTTGACTCCACTTAGCCCCTTAAGGATCAATGAGAACTACCAGCCTGGCTCAGTTGAAGGTGTTCCCAACACACGAGGAACCTTTGCACCACCCACAACAACTTGTGATAGTAACATGCCGTCCCAGCTGACAGGCAATACTGCGATTAGGTCTCGGGCGAGCTCCTTCTACTACATCGAAGACAGGAAAGCTCGTTTGGACTTTCGTCAAGCATCTCAGCCTCGACTACATCCTGGAGTGCTTCCAAAGCTTCACACTCTTGTTCTTACCGGCGTACCAACCATGACAATCGAGAAGAAGATTATTCATCGAATCATACAATACATCCAAGACGCGGCTGAGGAAGCCTCAATTGCTAGGAAGCGCGCTAGACATACATACGTACTTCCACCGGGCCGGAGACGTATTGTTGCAGAAGAAGAGTATGCACGCAACCAATTCGCCCTTCGAAGAGTGGTGCTTGAGATGGCGCCCCCGCAGCCAACGCCAAAGAAGATCACCAGTAGTTGGCGGGCTTATCCAACGAAATCATCTACAGAGGACAGAGATTCAGAAGCATTTTGGGACGCTGCAGCGCATGACTTCTCCTTCTTCGATGACGAAGAGTGCGGGCAACCCGGTCGTGAGCCAGATCGCACCCTTCCTTTAGCAGCTATGGATGGGCTAGAACTTGCACCTAGCCATCCTGCCGTACCGGCAGAGCCAAGCAAAAATATACTTGAAACGGGGCCGTTGCTTGATGTGGCAGGAGAGATAGGAAAGTTTCGCAGAGAAAGGAAAGCCGCTTATAACAATTTAATGGCGATGGGCGAGGCTGAACCGGATGTGGAGGGATACTGGCCTGGAGACATTACGGTCCTGAGGAAGCCAGTAAACTCAGAAGCTGGCGAACTTGACTGCTATGGCAACCGTTACGAATCTGGTTGGTACTACCGTTGAGGTGCGTGATAGCGAAGCGAGGCACGGGTACAGATATACTCTTTTGTACATCGAAGTCATTTGATAGGCTGGATACCTACCACAAAGCTTCTATGGGTGTCTTTGAGATGGTACTCAGCCTTCTTGGAGGGCAACCCGTCCTCTGAGGAGGATAACCAATTACGAATCAGCTTACTCACCGGTTCTGTGACCGGTTCCATGGGCTGACCCCGCGCACAAAGCTATCCTCTTCAACATGCACTTGCCTGATAACATCGCCATGCTAGATATCTTAAGATTTTATGCATTTCTCACAAGTTAGGTTATGTTTGCAGTAACGTAACCCTCGCACTTCGCCCGTACTTGTAGTCCAGCCACGCCAAGGACCGTTACGTTCGTCACGAGCTTCCAGCTTCAGCTGCTACCAGACAAAGTGTTAGATATCTGGAGATTGGATTGAACTTCCGGTAGTCGTAGAGTATTCCATAATCTTCATCTGCAATTAGGTACAATCATGGGCCAGTCTTGGAGTAGTCGAACAGCGGAATACCCGACTTATGAGCGACGTAGAAGGAAAAGTGCTTCCAAATCGGAACGAAACAAAGGGAATACCCGAACCGATGCAGGTAACATTCATCAAGTTCGTACGAATTCCCACTTACGGCGCCGCGATGGCCAGGCTATTTCGAACCGCACCACTCCTAGATCACACCAAAGCGATCACAGGCAGACTCCTCTACGTTTACCTCATCATCTTCATGCCAAGTCTGCAGCAAGAACAACGAAAGAAGGATCACTAGTGGCGGACAGGAATCGAAAACCTAAAGAGGCCCCGAAAAAGCCAGAGTCCGACGGTATTAAGAGCAATAGAACTCAAAAAAGGGATACGAAGCACAACTCTGTCAGTCGAAAAGACAGCCACCAAGCTCACCGCGAAATGTATCGATCCGAGGATAAGCATAAGAGAGAGTGTATGGTTTGTACCGATACGCTCTCTTTGCATCATTTTCACGATCGGCCTCCGACTAGGGATTGTCAGCACGGGGCCGATGTATGCCGGAAATGTCTTCGTACATGGATTAAATCGGAATTCAGTACCAAGATGTGGGACGACATCAAATGTCCCAGCTGCTTAATCTCAATGAAAAGCGCGGATATGCGAGATTTTGCCCCGAAGGAGATATTCAAACGGTACCGAGACCCCTTCTCCATCCACAACCTACCCCCTTCGATGCACTGACAAGACCCCCAGCTACGTGGAACTTTACAACCGAACAAGGAAGGAAGCACAGCCGGGCTTCAGATGGTGCAACCTCAAGGGCTGTAAATCCGGCCAAGTGCATTTTCCTCAAACCCCCAAATTTCGGTGCGACGGCTGCGAAAGGACTTCCTGCGTTGTCCACAATATGAAATGGCACAAAGGCGAAACATGCAGGGAATACGACTACAGAACCAACGCTAATATTAAAGCTGAGGAGGAAGAAGCTAGTAAGAAGTTGTTGGCGGCGACGACAAAACAATGTCCTGGGTGTAAGAGACCGATTGAGAAGAACATGGGATGTGATCATATGGAATGTGAGTCAACCTTGCTTCTGGAAGAGAGGAGGGTAGAAGGGATTGGAAAACGAGACTAACATTTATTTGAATCGTAGGTACGAAATGCCGTCTTCATTTTTGTTGGGCGTGTTTGCTACCGTATCGTTCCGATGTTTCTCGACGGGCAAGGGATGCGGGTGGAGGAAAGTGTTGTGAATGTTATATACAACGTGCTTGATTTACGTTCCATAAGCTGAGAGGATCATCCTATAAGACGTTTAATGGAAATGAGCGACTATCAGACTGCAACGACATCAAGGCCGGAAATACGTAAAGCTCGCCGCTAGCATAATTGTCAAGAACACATACTTCGCCCAATCGACGTTCTTCTCCTTCTCCTTCTCCTTCTCCCTCTCTTCATTCAGACGCCATCCCTCGGCGCTCTCATTGATTGTCCTCGTCGGCGCATAATCCACTTTCGGAGCCTTAGCCAACGTCCTTGCAGTAGCTTTCCTCTGTAAGGGTACGATATACGGCGCCAGATACCCGACAAAAAAGCGACCAAGATAGGTTTGGTAGCTATTCATACGTGTCACCTGACCACTCGCATGGACAAAAGCGCTCGCTCGCTCGTGGCGGCCAGCTTGATATTCGGCGAAGAGGGAAGTAAGCTCGTTATCCGTGATCTGTCGAGTGGGCGTGGAGCCAAACTCGCGGTGGAGGATATTGCAGAGATAGACTGCAGATTCTATGCCTATATTGGCACCCATACCGATGTCTGCGGTCATCTTTTGTTGGGTCAGGTAAGAGTCTGCTAGCGGGGACAAAGGGAATTTGTACCTTGTGAACTGAGTCGCCTACGAGAACTATACGCCCAGCATACCATTTGCCTAGGACACCTTCTTCAACAGTGAGAAGACCGTTCCTAATGTTTGTTCCCCACAAGTCTCCTACTTTGATCTTCTCCGTGATAGGATGGTCGGCAAAGTTCTTCGCTACTGCCTCGATGTCTGCTTCTGTAGCCTTGTCTCTCTTCTCTGGCAGATGGGCCTCATCTTTGAAGGTGATACCCCAATATACTTTCCCATGCTGAGTAAAAACCATTTTCGTGTTGTCTTGACCGAGAACGACATGTGTATCTGCAGGTCCAAGATTGAACGAGTCTTTCACTGTGCTGACACCGAAGATACCTCTGAACTCGCTGAATCTCATGACTTCTTTTTCATTTTCAGGTATTGTTCCTGGTTCAAATTCTGAGGCATAGTCCCACATGAGCTGTCGCACAAGGCTATGCACACCGTCTGCTCCGATGACCATGTCGCCTACTTCCACAGAGCCATCCGCCAAATGGATACAAACACCAGTCTCAGTATGCTCAATCCTTTCAAGCCGCCGGTTAGTGTGAATGTACGACTTGTCTGGTAGCCCCTCGTATAGATGTGATACCAGAGCCTGGCGATCAAACAAGATACTCGGTACTTGGAAGCTTTTGTGGGTCAGTATTCGTCCTTTATCTTGGTTTTCAGGTAATGCGACAACACGAGATCAACCTACAGTTTGCTCATATACTGTTGAACAGGATCGTACCGGCTCACACTTCCGTCTGGCCATCTTATATATTCTTTGCCTACAGGCGTGATGGTCCTAGCGATCTTGTCGAGAATGCCGAACTGGTCAAAGATGCGTGCGACCGGGGGCCAGATAATCAGTGCTGCACCTCTTACTGAAACGATCTTATCATGCTTTTCAAGAACGACATGGTCAATGTTGGCTAGTTGTAAGGCATGGGAGAGCGATAAACCGACGATGCCGGCCCCGACGATGATGACTCTGAACGGTTTCGAAGTGGTTGAGTCTGGCTGAGCCATAGTACAATCAGATCCAGGTATTCGCTGTCGGTACGTTGCAGGTGTTTAGTTGTGATCTGGAAAAGCTTATTGTCGTGAGGATAAAACAGCGATGCTAGACACATGGAGGAACGTCACTGCATATATGCACCTTCGAAAAGACTAGTACCTATTCGTAAAATACTTCCTATTGTTCTGTGAGCCAAGCTTGGCGGACGTGTGCCGCCAGATCGACAGTTTGGTTTGCTACGCCTCATTAGCCAAGCATGAACTGCTGTTGGTTCAGTGTTCTCCAGACCCAATGCTAACTCCTCTGTATGGCTACTCTCGTTGCTAGTGCTGATGCTTCGTATCTGAGGATCGCAAGACTGCTCAAGACGCGGCATTCGATCATGTGATACCATCCCGAACACTTCCAAGGGCGCCGCCATATCTGGACTCCGTAGATGCTGACATCAGTGTCTGGCGCATGACAATAGAACAATGTCAGGATCATCTAGTTAGCAATAACAAGCTTATTGTCACCTCGAGGTATGCGCATCAAGTGTAGTGTTCGGGAAACGTCTTTTGCGAAAGATGTACGCCGCCTTCATAGCTGACCACAGTGAAAGAATGATTGCTACACGGCCTGTAACAATGATTGCAAGTGTGAGACACCCTGTTGCCAGAATACATAACCGCGCTTCGCCAACCGCTGTGAGGTAAACCTAGTAATCACTGCGAAGCTTGCCGTGGACATGGTCGTTGGAGAGTGTGCCGTCTATGCTAGCACCCAAGTTGCCGAGCAAGGCCGTACTGACTGTGTCCATGCAGGAACCATTTCGCTTGTGACAGCGGAATCTGGGGTAATGGATCGGCAGCCCTGGTCTGACAAAAGATGTCGTGTTGGCTCAAGTTTCCGGAGATGCACGACTCACGACAAGAATTTGATTGTAGAGCAAAGCTTCGGTAATGGTGAAAACATGTGCCAGTGTGGTATGCAAGAATGAGCTGGGCAAAAACGCAGGGTGATTGCCCGGAACGTAGACAGCTCTGACGGCGCGTGGGAGGAATACCCGAGCGATGATGAAAATGGCAGTCAGGATAGTCGTTGGGAGACCGCAGACACAGCTGAGTTGCCGAAGATGGGCTTGGTAATTAGCGATCGGCTCTGCAACAAGACAGTAGGGTGCAGCCTGGTGTGAACGGGAACTGCGAACTAGCTCCAGCCCACATGGTGCTTGGCGCACTAACCGGTTTGGTCGACCCCGGCTTGCACCTCCAAGCAGGCGCATCACGGTATCGCGCCCGTCTCGCAGCCAACGCCCCTCCGCACATCGCCTACCGCTGGCCCCCGAATCGATGAACACGGTGCATTCTGGCTGCCGGGTGAATACGCGCTTGCCGTAGCTTTCACGACACAGCACCGGCGCCGGCGCGTGATTTCGCGATTCCCAACCTCACCCTTGCGGGCCTCTAGACACATTCGCTCTGTCTACATGGCGCCTGTTCCCGACACACCACTACCACGCGTGAGAAGCACACGACCGCCCCGGCGACACATATCTGACTCAGCGCCAGCCAGCAAGCGGCGCAAGTACATTCCAGGCGGACCAGGAGGCGGGGGAAGATACGTGGATGACGCTGGGCTAGAGACACCTGTAGGAGGAACTGGTCCCGGAGGATACGCGTACACTGGTCCCCGTGGCCGCGTAGGACGCATCAACGCCGAACGGCAAGGCCTGCCTCTATCAGCACCCTCCCCTTCATACACCCGACCCCGACGCGAAAGGCCGCCAGCTGGACCGCGTTCCAGTTCGGCCGCCGCAGTCGCCGCCGCAGTGGCTCAAAACGATGGATACAAGCCGCGCGAGGAGCGGAGCTGGGATGAATTTCATCCGGACCTGGACATAGACGTTGAGTTCCCTGTCTACAGCGCGGACCAGATCGATGGCATCAGCCCTCAGGACAGCGCCCCAGGAACTCCGCTGAACGGTTCATCTACCGGCCAGTATGCCGTCGACAGTGGTATCTCGGCCATGCTTGACGGTCTGCGGGCGCAACAAGCAGAGAATGTTGCGCAAGAGCAAGAGGATGCCAGCTTAGCCGTCAACGGCTCAGGCGCTTTTGTCACACCGAAGCGACGTCCAGGCCGACCTCCTCGCAATAGAGATTCCATGCTGGCTGGCCTTGGATCGCCGCCTCGACCACGAGTCAACCCCCTTCCGACCATGAACCCAAGGGAGAAGCTTAATCTGCCAAAGCCATCAGTGCGCCAAGTCGATCCGTTCAAAGAACATGAAGAAAGCGAGGGAGTCAAGGTCAACTATGTCGACAAGACTATGGCGAATATTGGATACCAGGAAAGCGAGATCTTTACAAGGCCGTCGGAGAACAGCCTGATCAGGCTACCCGAGGGTTCTATCGAAGAGGATCTGGATTTGACTCTCCAGACAGAAGCTGAAGGAACTGCCGGTGCTGTTGCCGTCGGCCGTGTCGAGTATGATATGGACGAGCAAGACGATCGGTGGCTGGAAGCACTCAATATACAACGCAAGGAAGAAGGGGTTGAAGGCATCAAACCTGCAATATTCGAAGTAACCATCACACAGATCGAGAAAGAGTGGCATGCGTTGGAGAAGCGTAAGTCTAGCCCGATGCGTTGCCATGTTGGACACAACAGCTGACATGTGAAAGGCATACCCAAACCAAACCCCAAACCACCTCAGACGCATCGACCACGCTCCAGTAGCGCAGCCGCAGTTAACGGAGAGCCTGCTGGCCAAGGCGAAGAGCAGGACACAAAGTGCGCCATCTGTGACGATGGCGACTGCGAAAATACCAATGCAATAGTGTTTTGCGATGGTTGTGACCTGGCAGTCCACCAAGAGTGCTATGGAGTGCCTTTCATACCAGAAGGACAATGGCTGTGCAGACGATGTCAATTGGTGGGGCGCGGCACCCCTGTCAGCGAGCTTCCGGTATGTCCTGGCCCTGTCTGCTTTATTCGATGCATGCTGACAGTCACAGGGTTGCATATTCTGTCCAAATATAGACGGCGCGTTCAAGCAAACCACTGCGATGAAGTGGGCACATCTGCTCTGCGCCATGTGGATACCGGAGGTATCACTGGGCAATGCGACGTTCCAAGAACCAGTACAGGATGTTGAAAAGGTTCCCAAAACTAGGTGGAAGCTGGTAAGAATTGACATGCCCCACCGCACGAACAGCTCACTAACTACCAGACAGTCTTGCTACATATGCAAACAGAAGATGGGAGCATGCATCCAATGCGGCCACAAGTCATGTTTCGAGGCCTTTCATGTCACATGTGCACGAAGGGCCAGGCTATGCTTGCGCATGAAGTCCTCACATTCTTCAAACCCACAAGATACGACCGTACTCAAAGCCTACTGCGATCGTCATACTCCATCAGATTGGAAGCGCGAGTATGATGTTGAGAGTGCAATCGCAGATGCCAAAGCTTTCTATCGCCACACTATGCGTCATGTTCGATGGCCAGACAGCCAAGCCTATGCCCTCTCCATCGGCTCCTCACACGCAATGCCTTCTATCGAAGGGCCGGAAGACGATACCCCCGGATCCAACAAGCGGAAGCGCGGGCAATCTACCAAGTCCTGGAGACTTCCGTCAGGAGCACCCGTTGTTCCCCAAGCTGTCTACCACAACGTTGAGAACACGCTGATCAAATTCAATGTGCGTAAGCGCAAAGAGTTTGTGCAAGAGGCCTGCAAGTACTGGACGCTCAAGCGTGAGGCTCGACGCGGTGCTGCTCTTCTAAAGCGCCTTCAGCTGCAAATGGAAGCCTTCTCGTCCATGGAGATTACTCGCCGTAATTTTGCGGGCATGGGCGCAGCTGGCAGGCCCCGACTACAGCGACGCATTGAGTTTGCAGAACGCCTCGAGGATGACATGGAGCAGATCCGTGTTTTATGCGAGATGGTCAAACAGCGAGAAGCCGAGAAGCTCAAGGACGTCCTGATACTGCAGCAGATCGTCGATTGCATATACTTCCCGATCCCTCAACTCCTTCAGCCTATTCTGGTGCGAGCGCAAGCGTAAGTAGCACGTTGCTGGCTTTAGATTTTCACTAACCTTTCAATAGGCTCGATAGTAGAGGGTATTTTACTGAAGGATTTAACAATCTTCAGACAAAACTCGACGAGAAATACTACACGTCAGTGCAGACGTTCAATGACGATGTAGCCGCGGTGTTGAGCGCAGAGCTCGGGTTCGCCGCGGTCACAAACGTTGGCGAGGCCGAAGAACAACTGAACAAGGTCTCGCATAGCAGTTTGACCTCTGAGCAGAAGGAAATGAAGAAGATCGTAAAACGGATTACCAAAGTTCTGCAACCTTACTTTGAGGATGCGCTTAGGAAGGAGTCTGAGCTAGCTGGTCGTCCTTACGAGAAGTTGCCCGATCTGGAGACGCTCCTCAATGAAAAGCTACAAAGCAGACCTAGCATTCTTTCACAGGCTGAGACTGTTCGACAAACGACGGAAACGGACCCGACGGCTGTTGAGCAAGCTCAAGAAGAGGCTGTTGATGGGGAAGAAGCTGCTGTGCTGAACCAAAAACCCGAGGAGATGCAGATGGCGCCCACACCTGACGAAAACGCTGCAGATGCACATCATGCGCATGATGAGGCGGCGGACGAGGCAGCCATTGCTATTCAACTCGGACAGGATGCTCTTCACGTATCTAGCAACCAGCCTCAGAGTGCAGTAACAGGATCTCATGCCGAGACCAATGGCCGTCCCGAGCCTCTGACGCCTCCAAGGTCTGAGAAGAACCTATTAAACCCCCTCGGCAATGGCGGTGTCCCCTGGTATTTTGAGACTTTCGACGTCCACGGTACTACTGTTTATGAGGAACGGTACACTGGCCGAGAGGTACTCCGAGACATGAGCGAGGAGCTTAGCGAGCTCGATGATGACGAACTAGACGGTCTGGCTGACTCGGATCCTATTCGGCCTACTGACACACCCGACTCCAATGTGGCGGCGATCAAAAAAGCAGTTGCACGTAAGAGGCAGAAGAGGTCGAGAGGATGGTAGACGATGGGTCTAGTTTTGCTTTTCACTATTTTCTTTGGCATGCACTCCTGGAGGCATGTCTTGTATTATCATTGGCATTTGTAACATACCTACCTTACTGGGTAGACGAGGTGCAACTGGCGCATGGTGTTCACTTACAGGGCTGCAACAGATACCGCATTCGATGGGTTGTTTCAGCAGAGCATCTTAGTAGGAGTAATTGGGTGAAGCCAGTGGCAAGGCGTCTGACGGGGTTCGGTTAACGAAGCGCCGATTGCGATAGGCTTGAATATGAACATAGCTGGCTACAACACGCACCACTGGTAGCGTCTTGATAAGTGATGCGGTGTGTTGTGAAAGTCTTGGACAGGTAAAATAGAGCCTTGTTCTGTGAGAGACGGCGGTTCACTAGTGATGTTGACGCACGTTGATGGGCAAGACAAGGCGGCCAGGGCGCTGGACGTTTACCCCTAGCAGTTGCCTCACTTCGGGCGAGCAGTTGCCTCACTTCGGGCGAGCAGTTGCCTCCAGGACAGCTCCTGTGTCAGTACCAGGTAGTCGCCTACAAATAGCATCTGGCTCGCCTGGCACCTCCACTCTCTCATCACATTTCCCGCTTTTTACTCCACTCACTTGCAGCGCTGCTGGCCATTAGCGCGACGCTTACTAAGTAGAGACGCGGCTACTGTCGATCAGTCCTGCCAAAAAATCGCCCAACTCGAAGCTTCAGCAAACACCTTTCCTCAACCAACCAACTATCAACTCACCCGACCCACCACAACATCATCACCATGGAGTACGAAAACGAACAGCGCGGCTACGATGGTTTGTCTTTCGCCTTGTGTGATGATCGCGCGAATACTGACTGGATTGCAGACGAGCCTCGCGGCTATGAGCGCGATCGTAGCAGGTCTCCGCGTGGTGACCGTCGCGACGATGGCGCGCGTGCCCGCAGTGCCTCACCTGGCGGTCGCGACAGCCGGTATGTATCTGCTTGCTCGCCTTGATGGAACTGTTGACTAACGCTTGCTCAGTGGCCCGCCGCCAGAGCGTAGGGATGATGACGATGAGAGCCGTAACTCTGGCTCCAACCTCTTCGTCACTGGAATTCATCCTACTCTTAGCGAAGAAGAGGTCACCCGTCTCTTCGAGAAGTACGGCGAGGTAGAGCAGTGTAACATCATGCGCGATCCTCACACTAAGGAGTCTCGTGGTTTTGGCTTCGTCAAGATGGTCACCTCTGAGCAGGCTGACGCAGCGAAGGAGGGTCTTCAAGGAGAGGTCCATCAGGGCCGCACACTCAGCATTGAGAAGGCCCGCCGTGCGCGTCCCCGTACTCCCACTCCGGGCAAGTACTACGGACCGCCCAAGCGTGGTAAGTCTGATTACTGTCTGCACTTTACATGCCGTGCTAATAACAACTCAGAGTTTGGCGGGCGTGGCCGAGGCGGCCCTCGCTACAACGATCGATACACTGATGACCGCCGCGGCGGATACGGTCGACGCGATGACTATGGTTCCCGTAGCTCAAGATACGATGATCGCGGCTACGGAGGTGGCGGCCGCCGCGATGACTACGGTCCTCGTGGTGTCGATCGCTATGCCTCTGATCGCAGCTACGGTGGCAGGGATGGCGGTCGCGACGGCGGACGCGATGATCGTCGGGGTGGTGGAGGTGGCTACTACGACAGGCCCCCACCCCCAGCTGCTGGCGCCTACGATGCACCTCCTCCGCGTGAGGCGTACGGCGGAGGACGCTCGTACGAGGGTGACTACGATCGCTCATACCGCTAGCTCTCCGCTAACCCAGGCAGAACCCAAGCGGTACTAAGTTAGGGTTCGTATGGCTTCCTCGGTTTGGCGCCTCTCTCTCAGCACTTCATTCCTGTAATCCTATGGCTACTTCACTGGGTTCAGTTTAATACGGCTTTCACACGCATACAAAGGAAATGTGGTCGACAAAAGTTCTTCGATATGGTTCGCAGCAGCGCAAGGTAGGATCACACCATGGTCTGCCGTCTTGCAGCGCGACATCGTCTTAGCCTTCGTCGGCTCGGTATTTTCCTTGGAGAAACGGTTCAGCACTTCGGTAAATGCTTTCAGGGCAACGTCTATAGCCCTTGGGAGCACCAGTCATCTTGATCGACACCAAATTGTACTTCTATCTACTGCCTCACGATGCAACCTGGACGTCCAGTAACCAGTCCACACCACCTTCCGCATGACCAGCACTGTCTAAATACTCTTACTATCATCCACCATGACCGCAATCCATGTCAACGCAGCCCCCGACCCAGTAACATGAAGGGCCTGCATTCACCGACCCCCGACTACTGCAGCAATCTCGCAATGTAATTTCGCCCAACTACGTAAGGAACATTTGTCGAGAAGCAGAGACAAAGCAGCTTGCACGAGTTCCAAAAGTCACTCCATGCCAGAGCCCGTGATTGTTGCCTGCCGACGAGTCGCGATTGCTCTATGCAAACGGACAAGCGGTGCATGCATGTCTGGGCTCTTAGAGTCAGGTACAACCGAAGGTGCGTGCCCTCCAATTTCGTTTGTGTCACTTCCTTTTTCGTCATACGTGCCTTCCCCATGATGACACTCACCGCCGGAGTGTAGACTCCACACAAAAAGGTAAAAACAAGCGACATGTTCTATTACCGTTTGAGGACGTAGAGCAGAATTTTCAATGACCAACTATATTCTGGTCGTGCTAGGACGCGCACAGATTGTGTCGTTGCGTAACAGCTCGGCTCCAGTATTGCGTCCAAGTCCTTGCGACCAAGGAGGCTCAGCTGCCTTTGTCGCACGTAGACTGGGGCTGCGACTATCATCCCTGGGCCACCACTGCTGGTGTTGGAGCGTCCATAACCATTGATCAAACAACTAACCATGAGCCTGACAAGCTGGTAATGCGCCTGAGCGCCTTTAGTTCCTGTAGTTTTTGCACGACCATTTAGTTCACACATAGTCTCGAATGCAAAATTGATTCACAGAACGCTTGTCTTCAGTGCGAACGCGAAATGCTGTCGTAACACTTGTACCTGGCTAAACATTTAAGCTGTTCTTGGATGATGCACGGGAACCGCGGAGTCGTGGGGTGCACCGAATGGAAGGCTGATGCAGGGCTATAGGCAGGGTTAGAGGGAGCTGTTAGCGGCCCGTCTGTGGCATCTAGCACGACCAAACCTCAGCCCAAGTCAATCATCACCACCGGTGCGGCGCCCGCCGAGGGGCCGCAAGGTGCAACACCTGTGTCTTGTGTGTCATGTTCTGTGTGGCTAGCCACCTTTTCACAGTGTATATGTCATCTCTGGGTAGTGACTCCATCTTTGTCTTTCACATGCGCTGCGCGATCTCCATCGTCGTTCGTCACTGCGGAGCTTTCCCTGAACCCCAGTTGCCGCGCGGCGACTCCACCGTGGGTTGACAAGTCCGACACCTCAAATATGGCCGGCTGACAGTGCAACAGTATAAGACACGCCAGATCTCAAACTGATCTTGGCGATCTACGCCCTTCGCTCCCTGCCAGTCGCTCGCTCCCACCTTTTTCACCAGCATGACCCGTCGAAACGTCATTCCTGTCCTCGCGCTAATCCTCACGCTATTCGTAATCGCATTCTTGTACTCAGGCATTGACACCAGTCAAGCATGGCGGGGCATACCACAACATGTTGGTTTGGGAGAGCACTTTGGGACTGATGAGCAGCCACCCTCCAGTACCGGCGGCGCCGAGCCGTCCAAAGACACGATCCAAGACCCAGACTATGCGAACTGGAACCCGAGACCCGTGTTCAAGCCAGGCTCGCCAATGCCGCCAGAGCACAACTTTACCTCGACACTGATAATTGCGAAGACGAAGCATGAGAATGTCAATTGGATACTGGAGAAGATGCCAGAGCAGCAGACAGCCGTCTATGTCGCCGATGATCCTTCCGCGCCGCTGCATCCGCCCAAGAACAAGGGACACGAAGTCATGGTGTATCTTTCGTGGATCATCGACAATTACGACAATCTCCCCGACGTCGCTATCTTTATGCACGCCCATCAATTGTCCTGGCACAACGACGAAATTCTGGGCAACGATGCGCATCTCCTCATAACCCGACTGAATCGACACCGCGTTTGGAGGGAAGGCTTCGTGAACATGAGATGCAGTTGGCATCCTGGCTGTCCCGATTGGATGCACCCTGGAAACACCGAACAGGATGCTCAGAAGCAGGAAGAGGTGCTCCTAGCGAAATCGTGGAGCGAGCTTTTCCCTCTCGACGAAGTACCTACCGTCCTTGCGCAACCCTGCTGTGCGCAGTTTGCCCTCTCGCGGGAACGTATACAAGCGAAGCCGTACGCGCAATACGTCTGGTATAGAGATTGGCTATTCAACACGCGACTCCCCGATCGCCTGAGCGGACGAATCTGGGAGTACGTGTGGCAGTTTGTCTTCACAGGTCAGAACATATTTTGCCCCAAAGAACACATATGTTTCTGCGACCAGTATGGATCTTGTTTTGGCGGCGAAGAAGCATACGAAAATTTCATGGCGCTCAAGAACGAACTCAGCGATCGGGAGAGGGATCTCAGGCAGTGGGAGGAGAAACGGAAGGAGATAGAAGAGGCACAGAAGAACGGCGACCAGGCAAAGTTGCAGGAGTTGACAATCCCCGAGCCAGGGAAAGATGACGAGTTCAGAAGAGAGATTGATCGGTTGAGGCCAATTGTGGACAGCCTAAAACACGATGCAGAAATTCGGGGACGAGACCCACACAATCGAGCGTTGGAAGCTGGCAGGGAGTGGCATGAAGGCGACGGTTTTTAGCTTTTTCTTTCTTTGTATAGATACCCTGGGTATTTTGCAGGCGTATCTGGGTGTGATGGCATCTGGCGTTAAGTGTCTATGGCCTTTGGGGCTTTTGCTGGCATGCTATCTGGGTCTGACACACCGCTTCGTACTTGAAGACGGAGGAAACGAATGATACAAAATATCGCTTTACTTGCAACATGGTCTTTTCCCTGTTTTCATGTTGATCATCGACGCGTGTTGAGAGGAGATGGCTTATCTAATCGTCGCTACGTCCCGGTCACATGCGCGCGTGTCAATTGTGCAAACAAGACAAACCCTTCTATCGCGACGTCTTTGGCCCGCTGGTCGGCCCCGCTTGTCGTTCGTACACGACAGCAATCAGGTGTGTCTGCTGATCTGCTTCCCTACATTTCGCATCAAACCAAACCACGATCCCAATCTCCGCACCTCTACGCCAGATTACGTCGCCGAGATGGGTCAAACTGCAATCCGCCCTCTTCTCCAGTCGGGCCAAACTATACTCTGCTCTCTCTATCGAATCGCAAGTGTTGTTCTACTGCGCCCAAACCAAACCATGTACATGCTTCGGTGTCAAACCAAACCTCGTGGGAGCTTGCATACAAAAGAGATTCGGTGTCGCGTCCGATTACCAGACGCATCGAGTCGGATTCACTCGTAGCACAACTTGCATGACCTCAGTTGCTCTCTTGTTCTCATACATTGACCCAAAGACTTACCATTTGTGTATTGACAGCTCATTTATCCGACCGTTCCCAGTCCTGTTTGGCTCCCACCGTCTGATCCGTCTGATCTCGGGGGATACGAACCACGATGAAGGCAAACGTTGACGCGCCATACTACCATATGCGCTCCGGCCAGTTCGTCACGACGTCCAACAGCGCAAACGCTGCGCCGCCCCGATTCGTGTCCGACGAGGATGAATATAACTTGTCCGGTCCCGCTGCTGTCGCATCGCCGCTCGAACATCAACTCAATCCACACCTGTACTCCGAACCCACTGCTCGTCAGACGTCAGACGAACACATACTGGAGGAAAACCATAACCTTGTCGAGCTTCTGGAGGCTGCGACCGCCGCGGGTCAGGTAGCGTATACTATGGACACTGGACATGCTGTGACAGGGACTCTTACATCACGCGACAGAAGTAGGAGAAAGAGAGGTGCCAGTACCCCAACTGAAGATACTTCGCACCAAGCTGATGGGCTCGTTCACCTGAAGCGACGTAGAACTGGTGGACCTACTGATCCTCAACTTCAGGACCATGGCCAAGATATACATGGCGACTGTGTTGGTGAAACTGTACCGCCTTCCAGCGAGTCTCTATTGAACGATGCTCGTGCCGCAGGCGTACACTCCGCCGCTGCCCTCTTCCGTCGTTCCTCTGAAAGAACATCCCGGAAGTACACACGTCCTCCAATGTCAAAGCTATTCATGTCCCTCCAGCTCAGCCCAGAAAATTTTCTTCAATTGCAGGCTTTAGCAAAAGTCTACATGCTCGACACATCGCATCCGGAACGGCAGAATTGCGTAGGTAACCGTGGTAAAGGTGATACCGACATGGTCAAGTTACGGCTGTTCAATTGTGTTCGCGACTTCTTAAACGACGGAGTCGGCGAACAGTTCTTTGGCGAAGACGTTGAGAAGCCAGGCGAGAAGGACGCAATCGAAGCTGCCCGTGCACTAGGGGAGGACAAGACCCCTGATCCGGCTGAGAGATTGACATGGCCAAGAGATGGCAACAAGATTATCAGTCTCGTTACCCCGTTAATGCGACGCATGGTCACCAACGAGCGGCAGCGACAGTACGCGATCGAAACCAGGAAGGGTGGCACAAAGAAAAAAGACAAAGAAGGTAGTGTCGAAGCTGTGACTCAGCAAGGAGAGGACGATACAGGGCATGGGGTCGAGCAGCAACCGCGAGCAGTCTTCGATCGTAACCTGGTTCATCATCCGCATTCGTCACGGTCGATTGTCTCGTCGACCCCGATTCCGACGACAACTATTCAGGACTTTCCTCCAAAACCGGAAGCAACCTTAGATACTAGAGAAAGTGTGGACTCTATACAATCAAGTACAAAGGTAACGTTTGTTCGTACATCTTATCGGAATGATTGACACTGCTAACCCGCCGACCAGTTGCCCACAAACAGTCCTACAGAACCAAATCTCTCTCATATCAACATCTTCCTTGTGCTCCCCTCGTCGGGAAGTAGACCGGGTAACAAGCTCGACGAGAAGCGCATCACAGCTGAAGCACAAGCACACTTGGCGTGGTATGACTACAACGACTTCATGAGAGAGACAGTCATTCTGCTCAAAGCAGCCAAACACAAGTACCCTGAATTAAAGACGGAAAATGTATTTCAGGACGTTGAGCCTGGGACAGACAATCTTCGCGGACTTGCTGCTGCTGCCAACGCGCTACAGACGGAGCATGCTCAGCATGAAGCACTTCCATCGACTGCTTGTCTCTCTCAGTCTTCGTCAGCAGACGGCCCCCACTCTGTTCTTCCGAACCCGACTTCGACTCTCAACAATTACCCCATCTTCCCAAACGACAGCCATCAGGAAATCAGGTCTCTTCCCCGCTACACCATCAAGTCTATTGGTCCTCAGGGATGGCGCGATGTTCGCAACGCCGATGACTGGTATAGCGTTCTGAGGGAGAAGGCTTTCGCTGTGTGGGCTGATGGTGTGTGTAATGTGCTTGTCGAACTCGTCGACTTTGCTGGCGTGGCGGGATAAGTTTGAGCATGATATTGATGTCAGGAAATGGAGAGAATACGGGGCAAGTGTTGCCAGCCTAAGTGGCATCTGAAGTGCATACATGCATGACGATGGCACAGGTCTTAAAGCGTAGCGCGAAAATTAATGTTCATCTCATCCGATTCTCATACCAGTAACCCTGTATCATGCTGGAAATAATTCTCATCCCTTTACTCACCGTTCCCGTTTCAATCGCCACTGTTATACGCAAGGGCTCGACCATCAGGTGTACCTGAGACCTGTAGTATTGTTGTCGGAGGTAAGTGTGAGTAGCTCACAACAACTGCAATGTAAACACAACAGGCATCGCTGCTCTACGTGTGGGCATTCCGTCTCATGTCGCTTCGTGCTGGAGGCTGCGATAAAGGTGTGTATCGGGTACCGGGAGCGATGAAGAGGCCGTGATAGGCAGGCGCGGGTGCCAAGCCGTCGATTGTAGCGAACGTCGTTCGCCCTTAACCCCTCCATGTCAGGCACCCGATAAGCTTTCGGGAAGCACGCCTAACGGTCGCGGTTACGTCAAGCGTCCCACCTCTTCACTTTAGTGTGGAGACGACTCAAGGTTGATCGTTCGATCGTGGTCTAGATGGCTTCATGAGTTTTGTGCTTACCTAGGTACGCTTTCACTATCGACACGCTCTGTTGCCAATCGCGGAGCTTGGGCCTACCTGACAATACTGGACTTCCAAGGGCACTGGTGCTACTCAAAGTTAGAACACTTATGAAGACGCCTTTCACCTACGTTCCCCCTCTTCCCCTTGTCACTTCCGCCCGCTGATGGCTTTCCAGAAGTCCGACGCTGCACTTTGGCCCCATGCGAGCCTGCCATTCCTCAGAACGAAGTCTCGCAGGTCGCACTATATGAAATAACCGTGTATAGACAGCCAATACCCAGCATCCTTTCGCACAGACTTCGACTGTTTTAACAGCTTCGCTATTATGTCACCGATCTCTACCAGGCGTCCCAAGCTTTTCGATTCTTGTTTCCTCTCGCTCAGTTGAAGCTCCCACCACACTAGGCTGATCGACGTCATACAATCTTTCTCAAGGCGTCCATAACACTGAGATGGGCGTTTTATTTGCCGCATAGTACCTGTGCGACTTCACTTTGCATTGACATGTCACGCGCGAATCTGGATGGGAGTCGATTAGCGCGTCTTTGGTCGACACTCAGAGATACCTAGGTAGCGAATACCTAATAGCGTGGCGTCGCTACATCAACTCTCTATAGGTACACGCATTGCGCTCACATGCACTGATCCTTACTCTCATCTGTCATGTAGCGCTGTTTGATGGCCTCTTTCAATGATGGCGATAGAAAGAATCCCTGTGTCCACTGCAAGCGAGAAGTGCCGTGCTTCTCGGAGGTTTACGCGGGAAGCAAGTGCCGAAATCTGGACTTAATTGCGTTGGTGTCGCACTGTGACTATCTTTCGAACATTAACGCGGGGAAATTTAACGATTATGGCTGTTATTGGTTCCATACAGAGACGATTAATCAATGGGTAAAGCGTCTCGATATCACGGACCATCAACACCATGTAGCAAGGATGGTATGCCTACACCAAGATTTGGAGAGAGTGATGATCCTGCAGCTTAAGATGACAACTCGTCCTTCACCTATTCTGCAGTAGGTACGCCCTCACTGAGCCAAGCAAAAACATAGGAAGATGAAGTGGTACCAGATCGCCACTTTCGCCGTACCCGCGCAGGCCGCACTACGCTTCGGATGCTCGACATTGAGCATTCAGCGGCTTGATCCGCTCGTTGAGCCAGGCAAACTTCCTTCCGCTCACGTTCACCAAATCGTTGGAGGCAATGCATTCAACGCGACTATGCAGGAAGATCCATCTACCATAGCTACCTGCACTACATGCACATTCTCCGAAGACTTCAGGTATGATAGCCCTCGCAATATCCTGCTGATAGCTTCTAACAGGTGTAGCAACTACTGGACTGCAGCCATGTTCTTTAAGCATACGAACGGCTCCTACAAACGGGTACCCATTATGCAGAACAGTGCTTTGCCCAACGGCATCAACGGTGGCATGAGTGAGTGTCTTTGTATCATCACAAATGAGTTATGCACTGACTCTGTACCTACTACCCTGCAGCTATCTACTATACGCAACAAGATTTCAACAGTAATGGTAATCAGAAGATAACCGCGTTCCCCAAGGTCAGTCATACCTTTCATTCAGCTCATGCACTGCTAATCTTCTCAGGGCTTCCGCATGACCGTGGGATCTCCCACCACCAACACTGTAGAAGACGCGAAGAAGCACCCCGGTCTTCGCTTTGTTTGTCTGCAAGACAAGAACACTCGTTTCCCGGAGTCCCCAGATTTCCCACCCAAGGCCTGCAAAGGCGGCATCATGACTGTGCATCACTTCCCATCGTAAGCAGCCTCCTATGCAAACTGTATGTAGGACAGATACTAACCTGATACGCCAACATCCAGATGCTGGGACGGCAAGAATGTCGACTCTCCCAACCACCAAGATCACATGTACAACACAGCCAAAGAAGCCTTCAGTCCCGCAGGTGCATGCCCATCTTCTCACCCAGTCCGCATGCCACAAGTCGCCTACGAGACGCTGTGGGATACTACGCAGTTCAACAACATGTGGCCCAAGGATGGCTCCAATCCTTTCTTCCTTTCTTACAATGACAACAAAGGCTACGGTACCCACGCTGATTACCTCTTTGGCTGGAAGGACGACAGTTTGCAGAAGGCTATGGACAACAGCTGCATGTTTCAGGCATGTGAGAATGGAAGACCGTTGAAGGTAAGTGATGCAACATGAGCTCTCGAAGTATGGAATGGCTGCTAACAAGTAATCGCAGAGCCAGAATGTTCAAGCGATGAATAAGTGCCAGGTCAAGAGCGCTATCAAGGAGGACCTGGATGGATGTAAGGGCATCGAATCTGTGCGTGTGTGTTGACAATCTGCTAACAATATCCATCAGGGCTCGACCATCTACCGGGTATGGCGATGTAGAGTAGCGACTAGTAGCAGAAGACAGGGCGCTTGTTTTATTCTTGCAATACCAGACTGTACGGTACATTCGCTTTCGGGCTTGCTATACACACATTCAGTCGTTTCGGAATTATTGCCTTCTGTCAGTCATGTTATTTCCTCGGAGATGTGGTCAACGAAGGCGGGACAGGTTGCGTCGCAGCAGTTGCAGTCTAGACTTGATGGTAGGCGATGCCATCGCGTCTCATCAAGCCAAGGATGCTTTTTCTTCTCTCCAGACCTCCGAAACGCCATCTTCAGCCCATGAAGAAGGCATACGTATCATGCAATGCGACTTCATCGTGGTGTGGTATGGTGTACAGTATGCTTACGCACTTGCTCATGCATGCGACCCCGTGCTTGAACCTCGGGATGACTGCGGTTTCACTATCGAGGAGAATTGTTCCGATGCAGCCGCG
Organism: Alternaria postmessia; assembly: GCF_024291825.1. Lineage (NCBI taxonomy): Eukaryota > Fungi > Ascomycota > Dothideomycetes > Pleosporales > Pleosporaceae > Alternaria > Alternaria postmessia. The sequence goes on along the minus strand of NW_026260162.1, from coordinate 6,845 downwards.
ACCCTTCATCTGTGCTCCGCCATTGCCAGACTGCGGAGGGCCGTGCATGCCACGGAACCCACGTTGCGGCCACGTGGTGAGCATGCATTTTTCATGCAGGCGCTCGGACATTGAATGAAAGGCGCTGTCATGTTGCCGTTTCGGGAGGGTGCATGGAGTGGGGGAGGCGATTGCGCATGTACGAACATGGATGGGGATGGTCTGCAAATTGATGGAGTCTGGGTTGCTCTGGGGTTGCTTCTAACTGCTGGTAGGCATGGTATGGCGAGCAAGCTCGATGGCAGAGCGACTTCTAGATCATCACGACCTATGTTCTTTTTGGCTCTCTCGTTAAAGGTTGAATGCTGTGGTCGGAAATAACTGGAAGTAAAGGGGCGGCTGCTTGTGCCTTGATATTGGCTGCTCATCGTACCGTAGGACGGCAGCATCCTTGGGTACCCAAACGCCACAACAGGTGCTGGCTATCTGGTGCTAGGACTAGCTGCAGTTCCATCAAAGAAGCCAAGAATGCATTAATTAGCGTTCTAGGAAAGTCGGGCTGACGGCGATTGGGACATGCAGTGTTCTCCGCCGCAGTGAGGGCCTCTTTGAGGTACGTCTCATGATAACGCAAGGAGTTGGTCTACGATGGACCGACTGCAGAGCCGACGTCAAGACCAAACCAGGAGCGGCAATGGGCGCGCGCACCAGCGGAGACCAACTGACCTAAGCAACACCGAGCCCTGTAGCGGCCAAGGTGGGTTCCCGCAGAAAAAACGTGGCATAGGCGATGCAAGCGTGGGTGGTGCTAAAGGGGATTGGCCGGCTGTCAATCGCGGCGTGAATGGCTTGTCCTGGAGGCTGACTGCATGCATACAAGTCACTTTATCGAAATGCGAGTGTCGTTACATGCAGCATCCTTACGTGCGAGCGTTTCAGAGCAGTCTGGTGCTGGCTATGTTGCTGCTGCTAAAAGGGTGGCTCTGTGGATGACTACAGCCGCGGGTACATAACCATGCTGTGTTCCGCCGCATGTACACTCGGTGAGATGGTGGATAACGCGCCATCAAGACCGACATAGCACCATCCTTCTGCAAGGCTGACGTTTATCAACCCTACCAAACATTTGTGGCATCCCGTTGCGACTCGCTAACTATCGTTCCCCCTGCGCGTCCATCTTACTACTCACGCAGCCCCTTGCCGATCTGGGCCCTTTGAAACGCGCGACGAAGACAGGCTGAGCACAGGACTCCGACCGACTACACCCGTCTGTTCACCTTTCTCTACAAACGCGGCACAGACACGGGCATCTGTCTGTTCTACTTGCCTTCGCGCCCCCTCTCCTAGAGCCTTGAGTCGCGCATCTACCATAGGCACGACATCGACGTCGCAGAGGCCCGCTACCCCACGCCCACATAGCAACCACCGGACACGCCGTGGCGCGCATTATGACAAACTCTCTAGAGTCGTCGCGGCCCATGCTTGCCAACGTAAGTCATTCTCCCGTATCCACTGCCCGTTTCAGACGTCCCCTGCCTGTGGTCGATGCTCGCCGGGCAGCACCTACATTGCTTGCTCGACCGTACTCCTTTGCGCCTGCCCTTCCGCTTGCACTCACCATATAACCATTCGCCTCCCCGTCCCGTCCCGACACTACAACGCCAGCACCCAATACCACGCCGCGACCATGTCGGAACAAGCACAGTCTAACGAAAAGAAACAACAGTCGGCCGCCAACCGCGCCTCCACCCGCATGTCTACTTACAGCGCCACACCTACTCTCACACCCTCCATCGCACCCTCGCACCTCTCGGCAGCCTCGTCAACCGCCGGCGACCCCAAGTCGCAAGACATCAAGACATGGAATGCCGGATTTGATCGCCTCGAAGACAAGCGCCTGGTCCAGCAACGGTACGCCCTCACCAACGAGAAGACCGACGACATGAGCAAGCTGGCGCTGGGAGCAAAGCTTGACCGCGCACTTGCCCGCCGCATGTCAGGTCAAGACGCCGTCTTCCGGCCAAAGGGCGTCAGCGAGAAGAAGGAGATTGAGACATAAGCCCGAGCAGCGGCACACGACACTTTCATCTTTCGTCGCCTGCCGAGACTCGACCGCTGCTCGCAGCCACGACGGTTATACATGCGGTCTTATTCTCTACTGGCACGAATTTCTGGGTTCATCATGCGAGATATCCTTTGGAGAGCGAGCGAGCACACAAACAGACATACGGGGGGGCCAGGCGGCCTATTGCTACACACCGGTGGCAGTCAAGAACCCAGTCACAGCATCTAGCAGAGCATCACCACGACTCCAGGATGCTTACTCAAGAGTGCTCTATTATCGCTCCTCGGGGCATGACGGCTCGGATTGACACTTCTTACCACTATACCAAGGCGTTGCGTTTCCTACTACTAATTCATTTTTTTCTCCTTTCCGACTGCACTGTTACGGGCTTATCTCTGTGCCCGTCTGACTTTCCGCTTGATTATCGAATCGAATGAATACGAAATTCCTCTCAACGACGATGCACGTGAAAATGGATGTGGGACTTGAACGAACGCATAACGCGCGTCTTCAACTAATCCTCCTGCCATTACGAGTTCTGTGCCACTATCTAGGTTGCGTGCTGGATGCGCCATCAAACGTGTCACGACGGTTCGGCACATGCATGTTTGTTGATCCCTTTGTTTGTTCGGTGCCGATCACTGTCTTTTTTCGCTTCCTCTTAACGTCATTGTGGGTAGGATGGGTAAGGGGCTGCCCGTCCCTTCTTGATCGTCCCTGCTTCCGCCCATTTAGGCCACTACCGCTGTATCGGAGTTGCTTCCGCGTTTGACAGACCTGACAAGCCTTTGACATCCGAGGGACCGTTGGAGCTATGTAATTATTGATCAATAAAGGTAGACTGGCGCTTTGTTCTCTAGTTCATTGAAAACTTCATTGCAACGCGCTTTTGTCCACATTCCAGAAGTCTAAAGTGACATTGGGAGACGTGGTAGATGTGGCATGAACGAGCAAGAGAGACATGGGTAGGATGAATACGATTCATTTATGAGGTTTTGTTGATGAATTCACGTGTGCGTCTCACGTTTTGAAATTATGCGTGCGCCTTGGATTAATGTACTCCACACAGCCTATTGTAGCCGGCTTCCCGGCTCATCTTATGTCTTCTCGGGTTTCATGATTTCAGCCCGCTCTCTCTTTTACAGACACGCATAGAAGCGCGAAAGCTGACAATAGATATATAGACCATCGAAAACATCCTAGACCAGTGGTAATACATTCCGCGAACATCCGGGCCCGATGCTAACCCCTTGGTAAACATAGCATGATGTTGTTCTGTAGATCGGATTATGAGAGCGCCAGATCCAGGCTTTTCCGATTTTTTGAGCAGAGATCGTAAGCTTGAGTAGCAAGGCTCAGCTGGTTCCGCTCAGTGGTGCGCTGTGGTGCACCATTTTAGACGTTCCATGGGCAATCGAATCCTCCGTTCTTCCTGTTCAGTTGTCGTAAATCTGTCTCTAGACTCCTCCGCTCCCTGTCCTCCCATTCGTGTAGCAAGATTCTACCAGAACTTTCCCGTCTTCCTTCGCTCGTTGGCCAGCTCCAGCTGTTCCCTGATTCCTCTCAGTTCATCTCTGTGCCTCGAGTGCGTCTCTTCTAGTAGTCTCGCATGTTCCTTCTTCAATTCCACGAACTCTTCTTCTAGCTTCTCGTGCCAGGGGTAGAGGACGAATATCTGGAAGCAGAGAGCCGATGATCCGATGAGGAAGTTTGTGAGGGAAAAGGTACGTGTTATCATCATTGCGACCTTGTTTCTTTCGGTATGACGAACTAGGTTGTTGGTCCAAAAGGAGGGTTGAATTGGGAGATGAAACCAGTACAGGTCGTAATGAGCTGGACGGTAACGTTACGCAGAAGACAAGGAGTAGAATGGAGAGTGAGAAAGAGGAGTACAACAGCAGAAGACCGTCAACTCCGCGTGCGAAGCAACATTTTAGGCTCCAAAAGTCGCTCAAAGTAAAGTCACATGCATCACTCCCCTTACACATCGATTGGATCTTGGTCTTGAAAGTGGCATGATGGTTGCTGTTTTGGGCCAAAATGGACTAAGGCCCGAAAGAAAATCAGACCACTCAGTGCTGCGCGAAACGAACGGCATGTCTACGCATCGACGTACCGGCGCATTATCGGCGATTGTGAAGATGTTACTATGTGCAAGCACGCGGCGTGGAAGAGAAGGAACGGTGTTCATATGTTGCGGCAGACTAACCCCTGCGATACGTTGTAGTTCATTCGGTATTGAGATGGTGGCTCCTAAGATTGGGAGGCACGCAACTAGTGCGGCGCTAACCAGAATCCCAACATGAGTTGGATATCATGAACGATTCTCCACTTCCGAGATTGGGTGCTACAACAGTTGCGGCTAAGGAAACTGTTATCTCTGTTCCCTTCGCGATAGGTTTCGTGGTAGAACAGAGATATTCAATACTATGTGCAACGAGCAGACCCTCACGGCGATCTGCAGCTACTTGAAGCGCACGTCATCATGATACATGAGTGCGCAAGTATAATGCAACTATACAACATCGACGCCCCAACATCCACTCTTCCCAATCCCTACTCTTGCTCAATTAGAAGACAATTCAGAAAGCAGCAGGAAATAAAACTAGAATGACTTCTCCCAATATCGAACTCCTCACAGCAGGCACTCCCAACGGCCAAAAGATCTCTATCTTCCTCGAAGAACTCGGCATCCCCTACAAGACCACTTCAATTGACCTCTCCAAAGACGAACAAAAGTCTTCTTCTTTCCTCAAAGTCAACCCTAATGGTCGCATCCCGGCCATCATAGACCACACCCGCAACTCCTATGCTGTCTTTGAGTCTGGGGCCATCTTTCTCTATCTTGCCGAGCACTATGACACAGATTTCAAGTTCAGCTTCCAGGACAGTGATGAGGCGATGGAAATGATACAATGGCTTTTCTTTCAGAATGCCGGCGTGGGCCCAATGCAAGGGCAGGCGAACCACTTCGTGCGATATGCACCCGAGAAGATCGAGTACGGGGTGAAGCGATATCAGAACGAAACGAAACGGCTCTATTCTATACTCGAAGCTCGCCTTGAAGATAGAGATTATCTAGCAGGCAAGGGTCGTGGCAAGTACAGTATCGCGGACATAACGACGTTTACCTGGGTTCGGTGGGCACCATGGGCGGGTATTGAGCTGAAGGAGTTTCCGAAATTGAAAGAGTGGTGTGAAGGGGTCGAGAAGAGGGATGCTGTGAAAAAGGGCCTTTTGGTGCCGTCGGGTGAAGATCAGATCGAGAGACTAAGGAAGGATCCGAATGTACAAGATCCGTTTAAAGAGTGGGTACAAAAGGGCCAGAAAGAAGTCGCAGAAAAGCATGGGAATTAACACGGTTCATGACGTGAACATATACTGGCACACTGTCTAGTTCGACGGCTTCATATATGGAGGATGTGAAATGGCTCAAGTACAATGGAGAGGTTAGTTTCAATCGTATGGTATAATCGAAGCAACGACGCGCCCTTGCAAACTTTTTTTCCATTGCTCTTCAAGTTCGACATACGTTCATCTACTACAATAAAATATTTGCAGCAGCCAAGATCGCCTTTGCAGTCTTTCCGACGAACTCCTCTGCTAGAGTAGTATTTCCTGCAACAACGGCCTCGGTCACTCCTGGATATGTAACCGGCGCATATCCAGTGTCAACTCCAGGAGCGAAGACAAGGTGTCTATAAAACTCTCTTCCCGGGAGGCCGCCTTCACTGACGAATCCACGTCCAAAATCGCGTGCCTTGTGGTTCAGCTGTGTCTTGAGCACCGAACTGTTTGAGCTGACAGCCATGTTGCGAGCAGCATTGAACTGCCGCGCTGCATCCTCGAACACAGCAACGGAGTTCTCCAGCTCTCCAAGATCAAGATTTACCTTTGTATTCGATTCTTTTACGATACCTTCCAATTCTTTTAGCCACGCTCGCATCTCCACCCCATAGTTCGCCGGCTCGAGCGGTACAATCTCCTCGTCGACTAAACAATACAGCATCAACGTAAGGAACTTTCCGATGGCTGTGTGCATTACGAAACCTGGATCCGCAAACTTAGTCATCCAATGAAAGGAGTCAAAATTCGAGTGCGTGTGATATATTGGATCGAGAGGCGCTCGCGTGGTGCCCATGTCGATAGCGGAGATGCCGGCCCGATGTACAAAAGCTGTATAGTCGCTTTGCGCGCCCAATGTGTCAATTTCACCAGTCTTTTCTTCCCAGACATCGTATAATGTGCGGTTCTTGCCATGCGGCCAGATGACCTTCCGGGCTGTGGAAGTGGTGAGGGCATGGAGATCAGGGGTGGTACTGAAGTCAGGAATGGTGCCTGCTATGCCAACGTCAATGTTCAGGTAAGACACAACAGATGATGTCAACCAGGGGATGTACTCCTCGACCCATTCGGTACTGAAAAACTTAGTCAGAGTCTTCTAAGCTGGGCTGATATAGGTAATTCACCTTCCAACTAGACCGTACTCCTCAGCATCCCAGCTGCAGAGCACGATGGTCCGCTTTGGTTTCCAACCAGTCTTCAGTAGAGTACCAATGGCTTTAGCCAACTCAATAAGAATTGCGGAACCGGAGTGTGGATCAGCTGTACACGTCAACGAATTGCTCGACGCATCCTTTCAGCATTTGTGACTCACCAGCCCCGCCAATCATCCACAGAGTTGCTATCAGTCAATCAGTCAGTTGTCAGTTCATCTTTGCGGTTCAAACTGTCAGTCTGGAGGTAGTGAACTGACCTGATTGACTGCCAAGACATTTTTTAGAATCGCGAACTGAGACTG
>NW_026260161.1:0-111418 GCF_024291825.1 Alternaria postmessia | reverse complement strand
AGAATCTCTTAGTATAGTAGATTAAAACTAGCTACTAAAATCTTAGTTAAATAAGTAATAAGATTTACTAGGTATTTTTCTAGTTTATTAAGAAAGTATAATAAGTATAATCCTTAACAACGCTTATCATAAATAAGATAATAATAATAAAATTATTATACTCTTTACAGGCTATACCTAACTTACTTACGTATACTATCTCTAAAGCCTTCTTAATTTATATATACGTATGTAACTACTTAGCTAATGTAATTAACCTATTGAAAAAAAAAAGTTAAGTATTAGAATATAAGTAAGAATAAGAAATAGCTGTAAAAGTAGAGTAGCTATATTAACAATTAAATATAAAGATAGTTAATCTACAATCTAAAGCCTAAGAATAACTAAAACTATATACTTATTTTTTTAACTATATATAAATCTTAAAGATATTCTTTTTTATACCTTTAAGATATAAGCCTAAGAACTTATTATATAAAAGCGTTATAGCTTTTCTTATAGACTACTATATTTATACTTCTTTATAAGTAATAAAGTGTAAGGCGTAACTGTAGGCAATAGTGCTTGCTTCACGTTACTAAGGATAGCGGGAGATAGCTTATGTATTTAGACTACAGGTATAGGTTGTAAAGAGAATAATCCTTACCTCGCTCTGTAGAGCAAGGCGCGCCTTATAAGCAGGTTTAGCGCGTACTCTGTTCCTTCGAGGGACGTGTGTCTCGAGCCCTCGTTACATAAAGTACATTTCTCCCTAGTAGCTTTAGCTAGTACTAATAAATAAGTAGGCTTATAAGCGTTAACTCCAAAAAGAATTACTAGTATCAATTCTTTCTATAGTTCAGAGATATAGCTAATATAAATTTAAAGTATTTCTTTATTATTCTATGTTCCTAAGTATATAAAGTACTTATAAAGCTTTAATACTATTTAAATGATAGTATTTCAGTACAAATTAAAATAGGTAATAGCTATTCTAAAGAGATAGACTTAGGTTTAGATACTAATAACTAAAGCTATAATTATGTATATAATCTTAGATGTCAAAGGTGTATTTAGCGCTAATAGTTCTAGAAGTATATCTGTATTATATATTTCTCTAAGCTGCTTATTAAGTCTAATATTATAACATTTTATATACTCTGTTGATAGTACTATAGTCTATGTTTTTGATATAACCTTATTATAAATCTATAGTCTAATAACCTCTCTTTTTTTAAATTTAGTAGCCTTACTAAGAGTTACTTAAACTCTCTTTCTTGACAGCTATAATTATAACTGATAACAAATTAACAATCGCTTACTCTCTACTATGCTATAGAAATATATAAATATTACTATTCTCTAAATCTACTATATCTATAGTATGAGTAAGACAGGTAACTAAATAATATATAATATAGGTAAGGAAAGTAAGGTAAACCTATTTCTAAGTATTTTTAGTTATATTAATATAGTATTCTATTTTATTTTATTATACTTATGTTACTAATAGGTTTAGGAAATATAATACAAAGCTTAAGTTTAGATTACTATAACTACGTTCTGCAAAAAAAAAAAAAAAAAAAAAAAAAAACTACTTTTTAGTATTAATCGATTATAGATTATAAGTAAAAGGTAAAATACTTAATATAGCTAAAGTTTTAGTATCATCATAGAATAGCAGTATGCTTTTAAGAGTAGAAGCCTTTAAACACTTAAGAAAAAAGAAAAGGAAAACCCTAGTAGCTTAATATATTTACAGTAGAAAGTTAGTTTCTTAGCGTAAGTTACAAAACACGTTTAAGTATATTAAAATTAATTTATATCAACTTCTCTTGATTTTTTGATATAATATCATATAATAGAGTAATAACGTAATAGTATACTATCTAGAAATACTATAAGCTATTTTCTTTAAGCTTAGAAAAAATAAATAATCTTTATAATATTAGATAGACATACTAGTTATATAGTAGTGCTTAGTGTTAACATACTTTCAAAGCATAAGTATCTTATATACTTATCAAAGTCTAATTATTAAGTCTTGTATAATATAGTTCTTTATACTCTAATTAACCACTATAGTAGATCTTTCTATAATAACTTACTAATAACATTACTTTAGAGCTAGATTAAATAAGCTCTTTATTTTCTCTAATTTACTTACTAAAACTTACTTAAAGAACTACTAAAGTATTTTTATAATAAGCTTTGTTTAGATGTAGTAATAAACTAAAAAGTATTAAAGCTGTTTGTCTTATTATAGCTAGAGTAACTATTATCTATACTTTAGGGTTGAGTCTACTTATTTATATATTGTAGTATTAAGTAGAACAAGCAGCTTATTATATATTTCTAGAGTAGATTACTTCGTGTTAAGTAATAATATATATGTACTATAATAATAAACTATAAATATAATACATATACAACTAAATATCTTAAAGAAATACTATAGCGCTTAGATTAAGATTACTTTTACTATGTTTTACTAAGCAATTATAACTATAGGTAAAGAATAAAGTACATAGTATAGGTAGTACTTTATAAGTATACTAAGATAGCTATTACTTATTAAAGTAGTAGCATTTAGACGCTAGGCTAGAAAAGATTTACAAACTCTATACTAATTATTAACATAAGAACAATAGTTAAAAGTAGTCTTAATCTTTATTATAAAGTATAGTTATAATAGTTTAAACTTAATCTAGATGTTGAACTCTTTTACTTGGTAAGAATCTTGTAAAGATATTCTATTTCTATTTAGTATCTCAGAGCTTCTACCTTTATTAGTACACTACTATTCTACTACAATTTAATAGTATCTTAGCTATACTAAATACTTTACTCTTTACTTACAATGTATAATAAATGAATACTATAAAATAGTTTTGTTTTCTTTTTTAGTCTAACTAAGATATAGTAATTAAAACTTAAGCTTTATAATATATTCTTTAAAGCTATTAAAAGTATAAGCTTCAAAGCTGTAGAAAATTATCTTAGTATAAGAAAAGAAATACTTAGAAGAATTATAAACTAAATTTAATTAGCTACTTTATATATAGTGTATTTACTAATCTTACTTAGACTAGTACTATAAGATATATCTAGTAATAATAATTACGTAGTTCTGTATCTTAGCAGAGAGACTTAATATTCTCTAACATATTATTAGTTATAATTATAGCTATCTAGAACAAAACTATAAAAGAATTTAAGTAAACTGTAATAGTTTAATCTATAGATATATTAAGGTTTTAAAAAGTAGAAGGTACTTAGTTATTATTATAAGAGCTAGTATTTTCTTTTAAATATCATAATAAACAAGCTATCTATTTATAGAATACTTTTGTATATTTTATATTTAAGTTACATCTCTTTTGATATCTTTATCTTTACCTTTTATACTAATAGCTTCTTCTTTTAGAACTATAGCCATAATATACTCCTTTATATATATAGTCTTTAGTACACCTAAAATAAGCTTTACTTTAATTTACTTATAAGTAGTATACTATTACTATCAACTATTAAGAAGAGTCTCTGTAATAGAAATATATAGTATACTAAGTAAGTTTTTTTTCAAATATCTTAGTACGCTTCTTAATATACCTATGATTATTAGTATTATTAACTATCATAAACTCTCTTAAGACTTACTACTAGCTAATCTTTTTTCTATAATAAAGGACTATAAAGTTAGCTTACTTTAATTAAGAAATTCAAGATTTTTATACTATAAAGTTCTATCTAGATAATCTTAATACTTAGAAAAAGGTATTTTTAAAAGATATATATAATTCTTAATATAATAGTATATAGCTTTTTTTCTAAGTAGCTTTCTAAAACTAATTTAAGTATCTCTTTTTATACTTATAGATAATTCAAAGCTAACCTACTATTATAAGCTTTTTTATCCACTACTCTATTTACTACTTTATTCCTTGCTTTATTCTTCTATAAAATAAAATTAATTTCGTAAGTTAACTACTTACGTGTACATATTAAGCTCTAAAAGAGTATATACAAGCTAGTTTAGAAAGCTAATAGTAGAACATTTTAAGTAGTAGTAAGTTAGTATACTTAAGTTATTTAGCATGGTGTGTAAAGTTAGAAGAGAAAAAGATAGTTCCTAATATCAACATTAATATACTACTATTAATATAATATAGTATTACTTGTGATTCTCAAACTATAATATAAAAAGTCTAAGCTCTAGGTATTAAGCCTTAAGCGCTACACTTGGTATTAATATTATTCTTATACCTATTGGAAGAAATTAGAAGTAATAACGCTATAATAGAAGTAAACTATAACTTAGTTATATATAAGTTTATTAATATTATAGTTGAAACTATTATTTAAGATAGTAGTTTTTTTCTTACTATAAGATTAAGTAGGTAGCTATTCTAAATAATATACATATATTCTATATTAGAGTTATATTTTTTCTCCTACTATTATTATAGTTTATATATTAAGATTTCAAGGGCTAGTGCGCTTATAAGTATATTCCTATTCTATAGTAGTTTTATATACGTAGTAATAGAAAGAACTATAGTATATACGTAAAGTATATCAATAAGTAATAATATAAAAGTAGGTTTTTTATTTTACTCTAAAAGAAGTTTCTAAAAAGAAACTAAAATATAGGTCTTTTAGTATTATTATTTAAAATACTTTACAAGTATTCAATAATATACTTTAACTATAATATAGAATGGTACAACCTTATAGCGTTGTACTAACGTTTTATTACTACTACGTTTATTATATTAATAGTTTTAACTGTCTTATCTTAACCGTATATATTATAAGTACTAGGTATTATATTTAGTATTCTATTCTTTTTATTAGAATGACATTAGTAGTACTTAAGCTATAATATATTATCTATTTTTTTTTATATACTACTACATTCTACTATATTGAATTCTATTAGCTTAGTACTTATATTATTATATAACTTGAGTATATAAAATAATTGTTTTTTAAATACTAGCGTTACTATATATTATAAACCCTATAAACAGTTCTACTAGGCTACTACTATGCTATCTCTATATTTTTTTATTACTTACAACTTAGTAAGTATACTTCTAGTTAAGTTACGCTAACTTATCTATATATTTATATAAACTCTTTAAAGTATATAAACAAAGTTATATATACTTAAATCTAGTAGCTGCTTCTAACCTAATTACTTTACTTAACAAGCTTACTAAAAAGGCTACAAAACACTAAATAGATATTAGTCTTAGACTTTACTTTATAAAAGTTACTTACTGTAAGGATTATAATAACTTTGTTATTATAATCTTATTAGTTATTATAATATTATTAGTTATTATAATCTTATTAGTTATTATAATCTTATTAGTTATTATAATCTTATTAGTTGTTATAATCTTATTAGTTATAAGCTTTATTAAAAATTGTACTTATTAAAATTTCTGAAAAAACTAGAAAAATTCCTAGTAAATCTAATTGCTTTTGTAATTACGATTTTAGTAGCTAGATCTTATCTACTATACTAAGAAATTCTAATACACTTTTCTTTACTATAGCTTGCTTATCATTCAGAGTGTTATTATTATTATATAATAATGATGAGTATTATTTTTCTTATTTCTCTTTTTGCAATTGCTAAACAATCTAGTAATAAGACTAATATAATTAATACTAGACTAGATTATAAATCTAGAAGATAAGAAGAATATAGTAGAGTTAGATTATTAATCTAAGAGGTTAAGTAGATTTAATTACTATTATATTCTTAGCTATTACCTATAAAAGATAAAGTAATCTTCTACAGTTAGTTCTTTACCTAGTAATAATATTATTACTTTTACCTATTATATACTATGCAACTACTTTGCATTCTTATGTTATAATATATTTATTATATTATTAACTACTTTGTTCTAACAAGCTATATTCTGTATATTAGAGAATAGTTGTTTGTTACCTACCTATCTATTCTTTACACTTACTATAGTAAAAAGTTATGTAAAAACAATCTAGGCTATATAATAAGTAACTTGTGCTCTATACTCTAAAGCTAGGTCGCAAGCGCCTAAATCTAATAGGATGCACAAATTTTTTTAGAAGTTTAGTGTTAAAACTGAGGAGCACTCTAGAATACATTAAAGGGTGCGCTACGTTAGCGGCCGACGTATTAGCTCTCTAAAACTCAAGCAGAGCTAGGGTTAGGACTATCCTTAGAAATATACTCGATCGGGTCTCTAAATGGCGCCTCGGGTGTAGCAACTTAATGCGGACGTGAACCTGATACATTTGTACGCCTCGAATCGTATAGAAGCGCTACAGCCTTGCGAAAAAGGCTACCTGAGAACGCTGTCGACTACATCTGTTTACACCTGCATAGACTACATGCCGAAGAAGACAAGCGTTTGATCTTTCCGTAGACTAGGAAAGCCTTCAAGCGGCCTAGTCTACTGTGATTGGCTCTCTTTTCTTCCCTAAAGCGACTGATAAGCACTTGTGGCTTGCAGCCTCACAGCTGAACATGCGCCCACTAGCAAAAACAACGATCCAGACCAGGTTGAAGGATTTCCCTTTCAGCTATTCTGTCGGAGCCAGTCGAAATTTGGATGAAACGTACTCTGGCATTGCCTGACCAGCTGTCAAGGCTGCTGCGTGGCTCATATCCCCTGGCAAGTCAGCCACACCCGGCTAGTCCATCTCCGCCTTTGGTCTGGTATCAATATAATCCTGTGGACGACCTCTTACACACCGATTAAGCTCCATGTAACAAGCAGCTTGGGCATCCCGTATCGTACACCAGGGTGTAGGATATTGTCAAGATGGGTCTCCATATAAAGACAATGTCCCACGTTAGAGGAGATGCACGCTGTCCTCGTACACAACAATCATGAAGTCCTTCACTTTAGCGTTAAGCTTCATCAGCTCAGTGTATGCAACAAACAATGTATGCAGTCAGGGCGCCAACAAACTACTTGTCCCTCTTTTGAAAAACTACCAACCGGCACAAAAGTACTGTACCTCTAGGTACCCGCTCCCTGTCTCTACTCAAACAGTCACTGCTGCGGCTATTCCAATAACAACAACGGACGTCGTCTCCACCACCACTACCGTCGTAGTCACAACGACTGTGGTCGACCAGGTTACCAAGCGAGCAAACACTACACCGGCTATCAATCCACCCCAGCCTACGCAACACCACGGAAGAAGTCTCGAAGAGCGAAATATAGATGCGCAATGGTCGAGCTTTCTCAAGGAAGCTAAGCAGGTCGTGCAGACGTTCTGCTCATGCATCGAAACACCTCGGACCAGCACCGTAAGTCTATCCATTCGAAGACTTTACCCTCTACCTGTTCGGTTCCTAACATGTCTGACCAGGTCACCGCAACACCAACGACCCTCGTCACAGTGACAGCGACTCAGGTCGTGATCGCCACCACCGTCGCTACCGTCATTGCCCGCGCCTGCCCGACCTCCACCAGCTCCTTTGCCCTCTTCGCTTCAGCCTCGAACAGTTTCGCAACAGTGAACTCGGCGTTCGACAATCTTTTCTCCATCAACTTCAGGTCCACTACCGCTGCTGGCGCTGCACAGTTCTTCTTCACAGACTCTTGCCGTCTCAGCGCCGTGGTTGATTCACCTGGGCAGTTTGTCTATTACCACTACGTATGGCTAACGGATCCTACGATGGCTCAAACATATGATGAGGCTCCAGTCGCTTGCGTCGTTAGTGCGGATCTAACGTTGACGTGTAGTGTGAGGGACCAAAATGTGTTGCAGCTTTTTGGACATCAGTTGAGTATCGCTGCGTCAAACGAAGGTACAGCGTCGTCTTTTACGTTGGTGCCGGTATAGTATAGTGTCTATTTGCGTCTATGAGTTCCTACGATCGCTTTTGGCAAAGATAATCTTTGTTAATGTGTTAACGAATTTCCTTTATACGTTTAGCTGATTAAGAAGTAGTACACAATACTAAAGAGAATCTTTCTGTTCTATACGTTTGTGTTACCTTTCTGTCTTATATACACGTACCACACTAGACGTGTATAGTACTCTTGCTTTGTTATATACTGTAGGACTTTTACTCTCGAATGTTTGAACTTGCGAACTGATAATATCGTGGTATGCTACCAACCTCCTATTCAAAGACTATTACAAAACTGTTGTGTTCAACCTGGCACCAACGTGACGCATCGGTACCATCATCGTTGGTCGACGAGGAAAGAAGTTTGGGCCGGCCATCGTGTTTTCGTCGGTCGAAAAGCAAAGATAGGCTCTAGACAAGCAACTTAACATGCGTCGCACCGTGCGGGATGGCTGGAAAAGCCCATGCCGCGCTAGGCTACCGGTGAGCCTCGCCTGGGCGGTCTACATTCAGAGCAGCATACTCTCACTCTTACGTACTAGAATGTTTGTTTAAAGAAGCCCCAATTCGGCTTGTTTTCATCACAGGTTTTCGATACTCTTCGACTCTAGCAAAGCTCGATCCACGCTACCATTTGTACAGACCCCGGGATTGGTGAGAGCCCTGGGGCTGTTAGGGGCGGCGGGAAATTGTCCGCCACGTAAACGTGGTCTGTGGTTCTGGCACTGCTAAGAACCCTACCCCACATCTTCCGTCTGGGCAGCTGCAGCTTGACCGTATTCTCACCACACCGCGCGTTCGAGACCAACGCACAGCTGAAAGAACCGGCTGCCGAGTAGTCGTTCCCATTTGTGCCGGCGTGCATGTCACACAGTGACAGCTGTTTCCGAGCCTGCCCAGCGAATAATCGGGACCAACAATGGTTTCGACCACCTTATCGACTTTGCGCCTTTATCAAATGAATGCGCACGACAACATGCCTTGTACATCGTCAACTTATAGCCGGTGAAGGTTAACGATGTTACGATTCTCCGTTGCAGAGCCGCACGTTGAATTGCTTTTCGCCCAGCATCGCACTCGGAAGATCGACATTCAACAGCCCTTGGCAAAGAAAAGTACGAGCCTCATCCACGTCATTTGGGTTGGCATGCAGCCAGCGATGATGCGCAGGGGCAAACATTCTATTTTAAACCCCGGCTCGATGTAGCCATAAAGTGTAGTTTCTTTCCCATTTCTTTGTACTCAGGCCGAATTGGTATCCTACACAGCTATCTAATATCTACTTTCTAATCCATCAAAATGTGGGCAAAAGCTGTGTCTATCTTCGCCTTGGCGACCACCGCCGTTGCGCAAACCAAGGGTTTCAACTACGGCGCCACCAACGCAGATGGCTCATGCCGTGGATACAACGACTTTGTGCGCTTCTTCAATGAGGCGAAGAGCCTACCTGGTGCTTCAGGCTTCAACACAGCACGCCTATACACCTCAGTCCAATGCGGCACCGCAGCCGACCCCATATCTGCCTTCCAAGCAGCCATCGATACCGACACACAGATTCTCGTTGGTCTCTGGGCTAGTGCCGGACGTACCGCTTACGAGAATGAACTCAACGCCTTGATTCGAGGTGCCAGGGACCTCGGTAGCGCTTTCACCGACAAGGTCATTGGTATCAGCGTGGGATCTGAAGATTTGTACCGTAGCAGCCCGCAGGGTGTACAAAACAACGCTGGTGTTGGTGCAACTGGTACTGAGATCGAGGGTTACATTGGCTGGATGCGCGATTGGCTCCGCGGCACTGCGCTCGAAGGCAAGCCCATCGGCCATGTAGACACATGGACTGCTTGGGTTCTTCCTGAGAACCGCGGTGTTGCGAACACTGTCGACTGGCTTGGCCACAACTCTTTCCCGTACTTCGAGACCACCAAGCCGAACTCTATCGACCAGGCTCGCGAGAACTTCTTCGCCGCTGTAGGACAGACTGAGGGTGTGTCTGGTGGAAAGCCCGTGTGGGTCACCGAGACTGGATGGCCACGAAGTAAGTTATACTACAAAACCTTTGTTCGAACGCCATGATGCTAACTTATGTGTAGTTGGCCCCAACTCTGGCGCCGCTGTTGCCTCTCTTGAGAACTCCAAGCGTTACTGGGACGAGGTTGGCTGCTCCCTCTTCGGCACTCGCAACACCTTCTGGTACACTCTGAAGGATGCGAACGCTGCCCAAACCGACCTGTCATTCGCTATTACCCCGAAGGAGAACAACACCCCGTTTTTCGACCTGACTTGCTAGACTGTCAGGGCTAATGGACGACGCTTACCATACGATGTATGACAAAAGTATCGAAGCTTCTTGTATATAACTTATAATCAAACAAAATGCCAGCCAGGTGTCGCGGTACCCTGGATCCACATCTCAAACCAGCATTAAACTATCCCCATGTTGTGAACGGGAATTTCCAATCTCGACACAAATAAATTTACAACTACGTCTTCGAAATATGTACACACCATCCCACTGCTATCCAGTCTTTCACGTCTTCTTGTCTTTCATCCATGAGCGCCTCTGTAACCTAATCGAAAACTGCTCACGATGAGGGGATACTCTGCGCATGGGTGGTAAACACTCCCTGAGGGTCCAACTGCGACTTGATCCTCTTCATCTTCTCAAAGTTGTCACCGTAGAGTCTGACGCTCCACTCCTCAAGAGAAAGCTCAGTGTCTCGGTAGTTGACGAAACCCCTAAGCGGTATACCCTCCTTCTTCAGCTGCTCCTTGAACGGTCTGAAACCAGCTTGCATGTACTCAATACCGTCAGCGGGCCACTGAGTCAGGCCGTTGGCGAGACGTCCCTCCCAGCGGATGAGCCATTGGTTGTTGGAGTATGCCATGGCTTGCTTGGAGTCATCGACATCGCGGGAGACACCGCCCCACAGGTCCAGGAAGCCGAACTCGGTCAGGTCAGTGCGGTTGAACGCGAGGGTGGTGTACTGGTACAGAGCCTTAGCGGACTCAAATGTGAAAGGTTGGTCCTTGCGAAGAACAAGGGCTTGCAGGTACATGCTACGCGGAGGGAAGGTGTCGGCGGTTCCGTTGAGTAGGGGAGCGGCGAAGTTCTCCATGGCCCAGAAGTCCGCAGTTGTTTTGGTCGTAGTCGTGGTGTTGGGGAGGCGTTCAACAAGGCTTGCGAAGAGGGCATCGAACTCATCTGGGTTACCGTAGAAGTAGCCGCTGCCATTCCACTCGCCAGCAAGCTGCCATCGCAGAGCGAAGGTATCGGGAGCTTCAGTCATGGCCCACTCTTGGATATCCATCAAGGCTTGGACACCGGTATCAATGTCTACAGCACCGAGCGAGATTGTGAAGTTGGTGGCAACCTCAAACTCTGGCTTCCAGGTACGGGTAGTCAGAGAGAGAATGATACCATAGGATGAGCCAGCGCCTTGGATGACAAAAAACAGGTCGGGATTCTCCGTGCGGGAGGCAGTCACGATAGTGCCATTATAGAGCATCACGTCAACACTATCGAGGTTGTCCATCGGGGTGCCGAGGAAACGACTGGTGGTACCAAAGCCACCCCCAATCGACGAACCGGAGAGACCGACCCAGTTGGCTCTGACGTGAGGGAAGTGACGCCCATGGTTTTCCCAGAGCCATGTTGCGGCAGGTCCAACTCGGCTTCCTCCGCCGTAACTGCGATTGTTAGCATAATGGATCTAATTCTTGGCTTCGATGAGACATACGTGAACAGGTTCTTTGCCGAGTCAAAAGTGGTTTCGGTGAAGCGCTCCATGTTGATCACAAGTGCGCCGTCAACCCCTCCAAGGCCATAGGCTCCATAGGAATGTCCTCCGTTCAATGGCGAAACCTTTACACCTGCTTCGACGGCACAAGCTAGAGCAGCAGCCACTTCATCCCTATTGCGAGGCACAACAACAGCGGCTGGTTCAGGATTGAATCGTAGGGCCCATGGGGAGGTGACGGTCTCCCAGTTTGTGGCATCAGAAAAGGTGGTTAGGGAGGGCAGGATGCTAGTGTTGCTCAAGCAGTCTCGGAGCCTAGTAGAATCATCCTGAGCTACTGCGCCAGAGAGAAGAGAACCAGCAACGACAATGTTGGAAAAAAGGCGAAGTGCACCTTGGGGCTTGAAAGAGTGGCGAAGACCCATGGCGAATCGAGGTGATAACGAACGTGTTATGGAATTTGGTGTAAGAACTATTGTTCTACAGTCTACAAGAGCGCGCGCATCGCTAGTCTTATATCTGATGGATACATTACCTTCCTATACACTTCCGGAGTGTGCCGTTTGGTGGGAAAGTTGTTTGCATGAGTACACTTCGGCGCCGAAGCAGCCGTCCTACCAAGCGCCCGAAATGAAGCCATCGCTACTTTTCCATTGGAATTCAGAGCGAAAACAATCTAACGGCATCGCTTGGAAGACTATACACAAAAGCTAAGGGATATTGTACGCGTCGCGCTTTCATATAGACACTCCCAACAAGGTAGATCCGTGGGCTGTGAACGCCCACCAGTCTTGGGCATGACCTGTACTCGGCCCTGCGCAAGAGTCGTAGCATATGGTCTGTGTAAGAAAGACGACCGGAGCTGCAAATGTAAGGTTCTGCGCTTGATGAACGTAGGCGCGCGCAGCGAGTGCGGGTCTGTTTATGAGGACCAGATACAGGCGAGAAGGATCGCATCGCATTGACCCGAACTCCTTCACGCGCGCTTGCATTGCAATCTTATTCGCGTGCAAAGAGTCAGAGACTACAGCAGCGTAGGAAGGATTACTGATACGGGCGATTTCCGGAAGCTTGGTTTGTTTCACGAAAGATGCTCAGAGGTGAGATGCCAATCTCGCATTAGTCATGGCGATCTTTGCAGCATTGCCTTGGCATGTGAAGTCTCCAGACGCTAGCAGACAGCTCCAGACCCCAGACACCAACTTCTCCACACCATGACATCACGCATCATCATCTCTGAGGCAGTGGCCTGAGGTTTTTCTTCCGAGACGTCAATTTTCCAGGGTTACAAAATGGGGCAGGAAACATGGCGGTGACAAGGGGCATGAAGTCCTTCCCATGCCCAACCCAATTGCAGTTCCTTCACACATCAACGTACCCAATACATGTCTGCGCCTAGCGACCACAAGCTCTCCTCTCAGGATTCTTCGCCGCAGCTCGACTACATCGAGGGCAGTTCCAATCAAGTCTTGAGCTTTCAGAATGCCAATTCGCGGCGGTTCACCGTCAATGATGAGCAAGGGCACGCGAGCGGAACCGAATGGGAGTGGTGGAGTCGTGAGAATCGAAAAGGTATGTGGCTAGATGCCTGCTGACCCAGGCATCGAATGCTAACAAATTCTGTTCCTAGGTCGACATATCCTCCTTCTTACCCACGCTCAAGCGCCCTCGCGCACCGCCCGCACTACACGCCTCCTTCGAGCGTTTGCCAGAATGCTTACAGTCGTAGCCTGGTGGGATGTGTCATGGTGGATTGGCATCGTCTTCTCTACTGGCTCCATGTGCTCCATAACGGCCGGTGTTCTCCAATGGCTCCCGATCGCATACCCAGACGCGTCATTTGGTGCCGACCCCTCCATCATCAGCGGCGTGATATCCTTCGTCCGTGGCATGCTGTTTCTGCTGGGTGGCATGCTCCTCGTCGTCGAAGCCGTAAACGCAAACCAAAGCGACTGTTTTGGTTGGGCACTAAAGGGAGCCCTGAATTCTGATGGCGAGAATGTCGACCGCGCTTCTGCCGACGAAGAGAAGGGCACAAATAGCTCTGACTTCCAACCTGACCTTCGAAACTGCACACATATTCACAACCCCGACCGCATGAAGCACCGGATAATGCACACAAAGACATTTAGAGTCGAAGCTCGTCCCGAGTCGGGACCCGAGCAGACCTGGAAATGGTGGCCTACGTGGCAGGATGTTCGCGTTCACTATCGTCGGGAGATTGGTTTCAATGCCAATCTCATCCTCTTTGTTGGGACAGCCGTTTACTGGGTCACCAATCTGCTCACCCTACCGGGAATTTATGACACCCTCCCACAAGGCGTACTGTACGGGGTCTACTATCCCTCCTTCCTCCTGGGCGCCATTTGCTTCTTCGTCGCATCGATATTATACATATTCGAAGTCCAAAGACAGTGGTGGAAGCCCGCTCCTAAGATGATAGGGTGGTGGGTGGGAATGACAAACCTGGTTGGCAGTGTAGGATGGGTATGGAGTGCTTGTTTGGGATACTGTAGTGCAACATGGTGCGAGTACCAGAGCACACTTGCTCTGGTCTGGGCGCCGACAGTCTATCTTATGGGTAGTTTATTGCTAGTCTATGAGGCTGTGGAGAAATGGCCGATTCATATCGATGGATAGCACACCGTTTATTGCACTCTTGGCTTGTCTAAACTGTTGATCTCGTTGCTTTACAAATGTGACGCTTGTTATGAATAAAGCATGGCCACTATTGGACGGTTCAAGGTACATGTTATGTGGTCCGTGGAGCGTTCGTAAACGCAGCCAGCCATGACGTCAAGATATTGCGTCCATCAAAAGCAGCATTTTCACAGACCAGCGGCTACATAAGTACAACTACCTTCTTCCAGGAAACAAGATGACGCTCCCAGTGACAGGAAAGTCCGGAAAGGACACACTCGCATCACGCCTCGAGGACGAGTTCGAGAAACGACCGGACCCAGTGGCTCTGACGCACAACGCCGATGAGTCGCAAAACAGCTCTTCAGGCGTTGACTATGAGCCTCACCCAGAGAACTCGATCAAACTAAATCCCGAGCGCGAAAAGATTGTACAATCGATATGCAACCTCTACTCCGGGAGCGCAAGCGAAGACGACATGATGGTGTACGGCAAAGAAGCGGTATACGATGATCCCTGGAGCTACTGCGACACAAGATACAAGATCGCGGGCCAGTGGTATGGTCAGTAGCTGACAACAGAAAGCCTAGCGCGAAAAGGTCACTCTACTGATAGGTAACAGGCATTCCCAAACTGATGAAGAGTAGCCGGACAATCAAGACGGAAGTGCTTTCGTCGAAGCCTGATGAAATTATTTTTAAGCTACAGCAAGAGTATACACCCAAGCCTATGCCTATCTCGAAGAAGGTCAACAGCCTGATCACTTTGACGCTTGATCAGGACGGTAAAGTGCGGTATCATAAGGTACGTTGATAGTCATGGGTAGCGCATCGTGTGCACCTTCTTGAGTGGCGACAAAAGGCAACTACTGACCTTGGACAGGATATGTGGAATGAGAAGGACTATAGTCATGAAGGTCTAGGAAAGATCATGAAAGAGCTTAATGGGGATCATTTGACAAAGATTACAAAACCTCCGGCAGAACTATGAGAAGTGATAGGAGATATACTCGTACTGCCAGCACGCATGCATTTTCATGTGTACCTGGTTTTCGATCCGGATATTTCTAGCAAATTCCACATAATGCAATGCGTCACCAAGTCTTCTACACAAGTAAAGCTATTGATCGAAGATATATTGGAACAACTAAACAGCCGGGAGGCTATACAGATTTCGGAATTTTGTACCCCAGCTACAGGATCCAGCGAAGTAGCGACAGTGGATTCTGGCTCCAAACTCTACAAACTTCAATCAGAAGATTACATTGTCTAGCTGCTGTAATATCTTTAGCATCTATTCACCATCAGGGCAACGATAGGAGACTCACCACAAGACCGACCGACACACTCAAGACCATGTTACAACCGTAGTAGCCTTACCCAACTTGAAGACGTCCTTGGCTTCTCAGCCTCACGCTTACTCCACGTTGTCTCTGAATCCGGCTGGCCCAACACGGGAGGATCATCGCGCTTCTCCTTGCCCCAAGTGATAACCGTGCTGGGTTTTCCAAGCTCAATGCTATCGGCGGGATCGGCAGCAGCAGTCATATCCCTCTTTCCCCACGTAACCTCAGTAGTAGGTTTTCCCAAGTCGATAGTGTCAGGTTGCACAACCTCGGCGCGCTTCTCTTTACCCCACGTCACAACGGTCGTCGGTGCACCGTTTTCGATAGTATCTGGTTCGTCTCTCTTCTCCCACGTAACCTCCGTCGTGGGCTTGCCTATGGTGAAAGTGTCCTTTGGTGTTCCGAAAGAGACACTGCGTTTCTTGTCTTTGCTCCAGATGATCTCTGATGTTGGTGGACCGAGCTGCACGTCGTCTGGGTTGGTGGGCGAGTCGTCGCGCTTGCCCCAAGTTATGACTGTGGAAGGTTTGCCTAATTCGATGGTGTTTGCTGGATCGTTACCGAACGTTTGCGCCTAGGGTACGTTAGTGGGCGCAAGGGCGTGGTGACGAGATGGTGATGACGAACCTCAACAGAAGGCACAGGTGCGGCGCTAGTAACACCAACCAACACACCGGCAGCAAGAACGGATACATAACGGTACTGCATCTTAACTCCTGTCTTTTCTCTTATTCAGTAAAGTGCTATTGTGGGAAAAGGACAAGAAATGGGTGGGGTTCGCTTGCAAGGCGAAATCTCAGGATCTGCGCGGCCGATATATAGCAAGGACGAGGCACAAGAATGGAGAAAAACCGGCATACTTCATTTATGCGCATCATTTGAACCAAACTTCAGACAGCCCCTTTGCGATGTTGCCACTCCCTAGCTGCCCAAGATGGTGGGCGGATAGTCAGTGTTCGAGGCTGTTGGATACGGAAGCAACACTCTGGGTAAAGTACTTGCGTTACCTCTTGTGGCTAGGGAATGCTCGGTCCAGCCAGCGTCAAGCGAGTATGAAGATTGGATAGTATATTTGACTGGGATTCTAAATGTGGGGTGGTTGAGAGATTGAGATATACGATGTTCTGGAGTACTGCACTGGTCGATGCTGCTAGTATTCGCTTTGAACATGGTGCCTGCCACCACCAAATACGACAAACGTAGGGAAGACACATCGTCAACTTTACATTACAAGACTAGGAAGGACTCTTGTGTCCTTCACACTTCGTCTCTCCTATTTGCTAGATGGATTCCCTTGTCATCAAATATGCACAGGCAACAGGAACGATCATCCAGTATGCTCTGGCGCAGCTACGACGTCGTTCTACCGGTACTATCACGATGAATCAAGTATATCCAGGACACTATCTTGCGTCACAACAGTAGTCATCCCCAGAATAACGCGGGAGCACCACGGGCACAAATGCGCGAGCTCCCAACTTCCAAAGCACGTTCTAGCCCAATCCACACCGTAATATGCGTATGCAGCATGGAACGGCTTCTATACAGGAAGACCCTGCACATCATTCTCCAAAGCAAGCAAGGAATCGATCGTGCAGGCTTGTGCTATCCTGATCAGCGTTGTTGTTACATCGCACAAGCTTTCGACAAAGGTACCATCTGCCGTAAATGTGACGTTAGAGTGGCCAACCAGTGATTGTTTCGATCAGGCAAAATCTGGAGACGGTACGATAGGCGAATGCCTAGCTACTTGGGTGACTGTGAGATAGGGTTGGCCATGATCAAAATCTAGACCATACATACGAAAGTACTCCTAAACCATAACCAGCAACATGCATAGTCCGGGGAAGATGCTTGTAGCCGTACAGCCGATTGAGAAATGAGAGGCAGCAGAGGACTCCTTTGCGCATCCCTGCTGTAAAATCGCCGTTGGCAGGATCTCCATAGTGCATCTTTCTATTTTCAGATATGCAAGCAACGTTATCGGAGAACAGCTGCCACTTTCGGCTAGAAAGAAGCTGTATAGATAGATTCTCTTCTCACCTAGATGAAGTTTCCATCTCCAGACATTGATCATAAACTTCTAGATGGAAGAAACACGATGTTCCTCTAGTATGTCAGCAAAGCGGAGTGAATGTTGCACTTACGCACGCATCCCCGTCAAAAATGTCCAAGACCGCAACAGAAGTTGGCAGCGAATACCTGCCGTGCCAACATATCTCTTGCCAAAGAGTCACGTTGGTGTTGGTGATGGAGCTGCAGAAGCGAGAAGATAAATGAAGCTGCCCATGCGTTTAATCTAAATAGACAACCGGCAAAGCAACGGTCGGGTGACATTTTGAAATTTGAACACGATAACGTTTTTATGGTAGAGGCCCGTCATTGAGCCAACTTATGGATGTGACGGCAACAGCGGGCGAACGCGCAGGGTGAGATGGGTGGGCGCTGTTTCCAGCATCCGTGAGCTCTTTTGTGGTTGATTGCGCCAAAGAACTGTCAATGGACTTTATGATGTACATTTGATAAAGAAGCCGTTCTAGAACTATAATATATACACTGGTATACACGCATTATGTCGTATCATACAGGTCGATTTTGGCTCATGGCTCAGGTTCCTTTGGTCTCTCCCCGAACTCACGTTCCAGCCATTGTGCCCACAGTTCTTTAGGATCAGGCTCCGCAATACTATGCTCGATATCCCCCATCGCATCAGGTTCGTGTTGAGAGAACATGATGTTATCATCATCCATCATCTCTGGTGCAAGCGGTCCCTCCGGCCCTGACGATCGCGCGTCCTTCACGTAGGCGGACGCGGCAATCATGACATTGTCCGCGACCCAAGCAGGAGCGAGGTATTCCTTCTTCTTTCGCGCTACACCCGTTGCCTTGGCAGCAGCAGTCAGGATTTCCCCGCGATCGAAACCTTCTTTGGACAGATCATTCAGGATCTGGTTGAAAGCAATAGTGTTGCCAGTGATGGAACATAAGCTGAGCATGTTGGAGTATGCTTTGGCCATGTCATGGGGTTCGATCTTGGCTTTGTTGATGCTATTTATCTCGCCCCACACGTACAAGCCGCCTTCCCAATCGGCACGGCGGATACAATCGTTCAAAAGTCTTGTCAGCCCCGTCACGTCGAGACCCCAGCCATCCGTTTTCATCTCGTAGTAGATATCAAGTGCTCGGTCGAATCCAGCAAATCTCATGACGCCAGTGATCAAGGAGCTGAATACCATAGGCGTTGGGTAGACCTTCTGATAAATCTTCCCTTCGGTTACCCTTACGAGTCGGCCTTGGCTGGCCTCGTTGATGGAGATGTTGGGGTTTGCGAGCATCAGCGCATCGTCCAACCCTCTCATCTTCGTTATGAAACGCGAGAAGTCGTCAGCGTACCCATGTCTTGCAGAAGCATAGTGATTGAGTAGTTCCCGACAAGTAATCTCATTCGGGCGGATCTTGCTGACCAGTAGAGATGCTGCAACATGATCCACTAGCTTTGGGCGACGCCAACGGCGGAAGCCAATGAGTAAGGTGTTGAATGTTTGTAAATCAGGGGAAGCGGAGGAGACAAGAAGGTTGTGGCAAATCTTTGCAACCGCCAGAGCTTCTTTCTTGTCACTGCCATGGGGGATTTCCTTGAGCAAGCCTTGGATGCCTTGGTTCATTTGGTCTGCGATGGCATAAAAGTCCCCGTCAGGGTCTTGATAATATCTTGGAATTGCTGGGTGGTCCGCCTGGATTCGGGCGTTGACATAACCATCCACTTCGCTGTCGACCGGGGTCTTGTCGAGATTTTCGAGGGCCTCTAATATGTTCTGACGCGATTGCGTGCGTTGGTCCGGGGTCATGGATATGGCGTCCTGGATCTGGTGCGACAACTTGGCGAACTCATCACTTAGAGTTCTAGAGAAGCGGGTAGCGTTGGTGTGATACAACAGATCGTGTATGAGCAGCCCAACGGACAGCTCTTGCATGGCCAACTTTTTCCATGTATGTCTTCTTCGTAGCGCTATAACACGCATTCGATCTGGCGCCCATAATGACTGTGGTGGCAAGTTGTTGCGTATAAGATCAGCGCCGGTGTTTGCTGGCCAATCTAACTGCTGAACGCCTGGAAATCTAGAATCGAATTGCAGATCTTCCCAAGCCAAGTCGGCGTAATCTCGAATTTGCGACTGGATTTCTTGAGTTTCCAGCACCTGGTCTTCTTCCAATTCCATGCCTACAACGCGCTGCAGGGCATTCCAGTCCAGGTCCCTGGGTAGATCATCCAAGGTCAAGCCGTGGTTACCATGGGGTAAGGAAACAGCATCCGTCGCCGCTTCTGTGTCTTTGCAATCTTCTACTGAAGACGGATGATGGGCACTTCCGGCCAGCTGCGAGAATGCTTTGTCCCATTGTTTGTTCCTAGCAGCTTTTGCTTTCGCATCGACAGCCAGACCCGCTGCAAATATGGTCGTATATACGAAGGTCGACGTGGGTGTGCCTACTGCCCATGAGCCGCGAAGAGCCGTCCGTCGACCACATCTAGCGAGAGCGGTGGTATTGGAGACACACGATATGCATCTGCAGGTACCCGGGTTCGAAGTTGCCCGGGACCAGATGGCTCGCATTGCTACCGTGGCATGCTGCGCGAGGAACGGAGGGGCGACGGAGAAGCGAGTCGCGGGCGGCAGGGCGAGACAGCGCACCGTGGTGGGCGCAATGGTGTAGTTGATGGTGGGCGGCTTTGGCGTCGTGCCGAAGAGCTGGTCGGCAGGATTGTCGTCTCAAGGGGGTGCAATGTTGGCCGGTCGTAGGTGGTGCAGATGGTTCGATGATATAAAGATGGAATAAATCCTTAGCGCGCCCACTAGTCGCGTTGCTCTACACCTTGAGCCATGTACTGCCATGGCTGTGGAAGACGAGAAGAATTGGATATGCCATGCGTCCCTTGTTTCGGCAATGATGTGAAACACACGTGAGAGGACTGGACTCAGCTACACCATCAATCCACCCGAGCTTGATCTTGTGTCGCGCGGCTTCCCCGCGGTGAAGCACTCGGCCAATCGGCAATACCTTTTGCCGACGACTTTCCAAAGCTGCAGGCACGGCCGCCATGGTACCGCGACTATCACTGTTGTAACCACCAAACTCACCTCTAACCACCAGCGAGCCCATTACTGGAGTCGCAAACATGGCTGTAAGCTCTCTTCTCCATCCGGCAGTCACGCGCAAAGCTAACACCAATCAGGCAGTGGCACCCTTCAACCCGCGTCCTTTGCTCCAAAGCTTGTACGTCGCATACCCTTCTCGCAGAGCACGCGCTAACACATGCGCAGAGTCGATAAAGACATCGTCGTCAGGTTGAAGTGGGGCGAGACCGAGTACAAAGGCAGACTCGTCTCCGTCGACCTCTACATGAACATCCAGCTCTCCAACACGGAAGAATTCGTAGGCGGCGTCAGCTCAGGCACCCTCGGCCAGGTCCTCATAAGGTGCAACAACGTTCTCTGGATCGGAAAGGCTGAAGAGGTGGAGCCCAAGGCGACCAAGGACACGGCCATGAGTGGTTGATGCACGCCTACGACGGCAGACAAGACGATGCGCGGCACAAACTGACGTCGATCGCGATGACGAGCGCCCATATGGGGCACGCAGACACTGCATGTAGCGCAAACCTTCCAGTTGCGCTTATAGCACCAAGGCAGCAGGTGCGCTCCACGTAGTATGCGCACTAGAGATACCACCAAGCAGATAGGCGCACAATTGGAATGGGTAAAAAGTCAGGATACCAAGCTTCGGATGTGAGGCGCTACAATGTTATCAACTATTCAAGCCGCCGCCGACTACTCTATCTCTTCTATAATCATCTTCTTCTTGCCTTCTTCATTGTCAGCTCGAGGCTGGACATTGAGTCCGCGAAGGTTTCCCTCTAGCCCAAGGTCAGGTCCTAGCCTACGACCTTCGTCTCTGATCTTGTACAGCTGCTTGAGCCTCATCGTTTCCAAACCCTCTACGACACCTGCTGCATGGTCTCTTACGAGCTCGTCTGCATCCTCATCCCGTACCCATTTCACTACTCGCTCCACCTCTTCTTGCTGCTTCAGATTCAGACCCACCGTACCTTCCCGCCCACCCTCAATTTCCGCATCGACGCTGCGTAGCAAGCCCATGATGACAAGCACAGCCGAGCGCCGCAACAGGGCTTTAGCTTCTTCTTTCTCCATGACAAGAATCAATAGCACCATCTGCAAAGTCGCATCGATCATAGGCTGTCGCAAAACATCCATTCGATGCTCCAGAACAGCAGACAGCACACTGAGACCAGAAGCACGGATGCGAACATCCTCCTCAATCCCCGTGTCTTCCCATCCACTCACAATCTTCTGCAGCGCCTCATACTCTGCTTGTTCCTGCGGGTCCGCGCCCTCGGGCTCAAGAATGTTGGGTATCGGTCCACCCCAAGCAGCCTCGCCTTCCTCTCTGAGCCTCCTCTCATCTTCCGCAACTCCGGTTCGTGCCGAGAGCGTTTGGTTGCGTTGGCCCCGCCGACTCGCCAACGAAAGGCAAGCTTCGGCGACTTGCTTTGCGCATCGAAACCGCAGTCCACTATCTTCGCGTGCGTTCCAGAAGTCGTCGCCGCTACTGACAAATGTGCTGAGAACTTCTCCGACACGCAGTCTGAAATCCAAGGCGTTCCTGAGCTCTCGTTCCTTTTCGTCTGTCTGCTTACCTCGCGCCAGCTTCAACGATCGCTCGTCAATGTCGATAAAAGCATCGACTAGTATGCCGACTACAGGTTTGGGAGCGCGTATCGCCAAGGTAACGAGAACGGGTATTGCGGCCAAGTGGACGTAAGACTCTGGATCTGCTAGTGAAGCCGAAAGGAGCGTATGTGTAAGAGACGGTATGTCGAGGGCGGGAAACGCAGCCGGGTTCTTGAGAAGCTTGTGCACCGTATTCAAAGCCCACGTGCGATTTGGAGGGTCGGGTGATTGCAGCTCGGCAAGGCATGTTTTCAAGGTATCGCGGTGCCCGGCTAGTGGATCAGTCGTTGGTTTTGCTGCTGGAGATGGGGATGTAGGAGTGGGAGCGATGAGATGGAGAGTCGTGGCGGCGGAGTTGCTTATCGCCGACGATATGGGCGGCTGGGCCTGCGACTGTGGCTGCGAAAGATAGGCTAGCGAAGGGAGAAGTGCATGTACGGTTTCCATCACTGCGGGCGTTCTCTTTAGTTCTGGCGATGCCAGTAGCGTGTTCAGGATGCTTAACGCAAAAGTCGCCAAGTCGTCATCCATAGCCTCACCTTCTTCCTGATCTTTCATCGTACCACGTTCCGGTACGATATTGTTCAGCATCGCTCTCTTGGATGCACGCAGCTTGACTGACTTCTCCTTTCGTGCTTTGTGCCCGCTCACATGACTTGATATCAGTTGTGCCATAAGGTCGACGACATGCTGTGGACTTCTGGCAAAATTCTCCTGGAAACGATGCGCCAGAGCTTCCGATAGCTTTGCGTCAATAAGCGCCGATAACGGATCAGTGTCAGAGTCGTCGTCTGTGAGCGATTTCGTTATGGGCTTCTCTGGTACCAGCCACCGCTTGGTAGCGTTCACGAAGATGGAGCCAGCTGCGTCATCGGGAACATTGGCTTCGGTAAGGAGCGTGACGAGAACGGTGACTCTATTATCTAGGTCACTAATCCGTCCAAAGATGCTGCCCATAGCATCTATCCCTCTAGTCTTGTCTTTCGAACGAGTGCGAATCTCGACGCCGCCTTGAGACCCAGGCCCAAATGTCCAGGCATTGTCGCCATCCCAAAAAAGGTTGGTTGCGAGGTTGTCAATTTGTTTTGTATCGCAGGCAATCTCCATGTACCGCGACAATATGAGACTAGGAAGCATACTCCATTCTTTGTCTAGCGAGGGGCGGTCTTTGGCATAGTTGAGCAAGGCCCAAAGTGGGAGAATGATAGGGTGGATGAGACGTCTGATCAATCCGCCATGAGAGTATGATGACAAGATCGTCTTGACTCGTCTCAATGCTATCTTGAGGTTGCTCTCCTGTATTATCGTATGGCCAGTGTCATGTTGCAAAATTCCTGATGCGTTGACATTTTTGGGGTAGATTGCTTGGAACAAAGGCTTTGCGAACGTGTCCCATCCCACAGTTCCCGGAGCACCAGTTGTCTTCTTACTTAGGATTCCACCAGCAATAATCTGCCCAGCTGCTCGACTAAGTTCCTTACCCTCGTTACCATCTAGAAGATGTAGCAGTTGAGGTGAAAGCTCTGTTAGCCATCGATCCTGGCTGATTCCAGACGGTGGCAAGACAAGGAGTTTTGAAGCTTGCGAAACAGCTTCTAGGGGAATGGGTATCTGCGATTGCGGCCCAGATGCGCCCTGAGGTACGTGTGAATTCTTTGACAAGTAGGAGAGTGAGAGAAACTCGATGGTGTGGCGAACGCCTTGTGTTCGCAGAGGGATTGAAGACAGTTCCGAGGCGATGGCAGGTTTTAGCCAATCAGGAAGAGGCTGCTGGAGAAACGTAGTCAAGATCGGGAGCAGTCGAGAAGTCGGAGTATCCTTCATGATCTTTTCGTATACTACTAAATACTTGGACTTTACTTCCTCGGACGAAGCAGGAGAGTAAGACAGCTCGACGAGTGCAGAGATGATGTCCGGAAGGATCCTCTGGGACACTAGCGGTTGCACACCAGAGCCCTTTTGCTCCAGCATAGGCAACAGAACCTCGATGACAGTTGCCAATGCATCCAAATTGTGATTTGGTGGTGTGAAGATTACAGCGGTCAGAACTGATCTTGGTCGTTGGCTGAATGCAACACCAGCAGACAAACGTGGAATGACAGCGAGGATTGTAATGAGGTCCACGAGACCATAAACAACACCAGCGAGCGATGCATCGTAGGGGGCATTAGGATCCGCGGCCAAGTCTGCAGTATTGATGGCCTGGAGATGAACAAGCGCTTGTTCGACAAGAGTATCAGTAGGAACGTCGGCACTGTACTTGCGGTTTTTGTCGACGAAAGGGCCGATAAAGTTAGCCGCCGCATCAACTGCATCTTCAACCGCTCCCATCGTGCTCAGTTGTTTCGCGATGACTTCTTGTATGTGCTGGCGAGGCTGTGAGTGTGAATGCGAATGGTCCGCCCGACCTTTGGGATCACCTGTGTTAAATGTAGTTGACTCCACTCAGGAAGCTTACAAGACATCAACGTATCTTCCAAGATTTTAATTTTCCTCTTCGTCGATCAGGCGAGAAGATACGATGGCTATGGACAGATGGAGGTGGATATTGTTGATTAGTAAGGGTAGGGTGGGTCGCACGTGCTAACGTCAATTTGACGCGTGAACGACGCGAATCTCTTGGCGTGAGGCAACGCGCCATCTCGCCGGCGCTGACGGACAAGAATCCAACAACCACCTCAGCACACCCAGCGCTACACGACGTTGATCTCTGTCCAAACTCTACTACTTCTCATCATAACTCGATTGGATCCGTGGCCATACATACGTCTTCAACATCTTCTGACAATGTCAATTGCGGCGGGACAGTCGCGTAACGCTCTCCTTAGACACAACTTCTTCTCTCGCTTGCTTGCAAGCATCTCGCATGTCGATTCCCCCACAGTTACCGATGTCTGTCTTCCATCTGGAATGCGGTTCGTCCGCGCCTCACCCACTTGTACGGTTGGCACACACCCGAGCCTCTTGGTATGGACTCGATGGGTCGTTTGTATGCCGGCTTGTGCGCCTCAGTGGCAACACGAGGGTTGTGTGTGAGGAGGGCAGGCTCGGATCTTAACCCTAATCATCTTTTGGTGTCCTATGTGCTTTTAGCACAATGGATAGCATCGCGGTCATGTCGCCGACCTCCCGATTAGCCTCTGCATATAGGTCTGCTCACGTGGGCCGTCTTGCTTGTGTGCAAAAGGGAGGCTCGAGGTACGGGAGCGAGAGCTCAAATTGAGATGACATGTGCCTGTCGGGGTATTAAAGTCCTCCTACGAGGACCACGTCGGCATCTCATCTGTACAACAGACTCTGGTCACGAAAGATAGCTTCACAACAAATGCGATAACGAGAAGAGGAGAGCTCGGAAGTAAGATGCCGGTCGCCTCTCGTGGGGATCGACTTTGTGTTCAATCATCGCGCCGAAACACTATCTCTCGTTTCCGAGGGTCGTACGGGAGCTGCAAGGCTTGATGCCAACGATCACATGTATTCAACAGACACCGTACGCACAGCAACCAGACAGAAGAAGAGCGCGGTCTCGGCATTGGTCGAGCCTAACACACAGACGTACCAACCTGTTCGGTCTCGGCTGGCGTGAGATCCACTCGTCGGAAAGGCAGTCTCGTGGAACACACGACAGAAAGCCCAGCGAGATCTCAATACGCCGCAGGTTGGTATTGTCAAATTTGGCGGACCGTCACGCTCCGGATCTGATGTCTTGAAGTTTCGCGCACGAATATTCTGTTGGGTCTACATGCGCTGGATCAAGTACGTGGCGTTCGCACTGTGCGACAATCGTTTCGAGCTCGACTAGTACACGGCGACGGATTACCCGTGCATCTTACCCACAAGGACGAAAGTCCTGATCAGATCTCCAACCTCTGCCGTTTTCTGCGGCGTTCCGAAGCCGGTGCACGTTTTATTTGTTCGGCACTCGTCACTCTAGAGTGATATCTGACCAGTCGCGTTAATTGTCAACACGTATGTTCAGCCTACGTGTGAGTTGACGAGCGTCTACCCATCCGACCGAACAGTTCTCTCGCTGTTGCGATCGACCATGCGGCTTTTGAGGATGTCCTTTGTCCGTATCATCATGCCATTCGTTCCTGATGGAAGCGAAGAGGAAACAAAGACTAGTCTCAGGAATTCATGCTACCACAATCAGAGAGAAGCATCTTGGCTTGACACCCAACGATGAATGCGTCCAATGGTCAGTGTTGCGTGGCTGCTGTGCGAAACTGACTAGGACCTTGTTGCTGAAGCAGCTTGGAACACGGAAAAGAAGATTTTGCGACGATGAGAGGAACTGTTATCGTTGGAGATGCGACGGCGCCTTCTGTGGAAACTCAATGGCATTCACAAGACCCACAAACTCGGCTACATCGATCTGCTTTCTCAGGCTTGACCATACGAAAAGAGAGCTTCGCAGGAAAGATAGGAGGACTGATGACAGTACGCTGGTGGACACTGAATGCCACAATGCAATATTTCTCGAACCAGTAGATGGAGACAGGACCTCTCTAGAGTGAGGCTCAAGGTCTAGACCTGTCTGTCGTCATCTTCTGCGACAAGTTTCTGCAGGTATTTCGTTTCTCCATCCAGCTAGACTTCGCGGTCATATCTCCACCCTTCTTCGCAATGCTCTCTTGGCCATAGTCTTGGATGCATCGTCGCCTGTTTACCGGCGTGGGCTTTTATGGTGTCATTGGTGCGAAAACGGGAGGGCGTAGTATGGAGTTGCTGTGGGTGGTTTCCTGACCGTCCTTCGGGATGGTCAAACTCTTTTTTCATAAGTGCTCCGCTTTTGGACAGTCTATTCTACGCTAATGAATGCAGGTCCTGGAATTGATTTCGTGTTACTCTAAATCTCGTATCGAGCGCTGCAGCTGCAGCGGGTATGCCTTCTGGGTGTGACAGCCTGCAGCGAAGCGAGCTTGCACGTATTCAGCCTATACAACAACATTACGAGAACGAGGACCAAGACAACAGTTATTGACACGCGACCCTCCATACTTCTCGTTCGGTTCGACGATTCTTGGGGTCTTCCAGATCCCGTTGCGAATCCTCGATCAAGGCTACCAACTGCAGCCGGCATCGGTAATTCAAACCTCCTGTGTAAGCGGAGTTGCAGATGCTCTTGCTTGACTCGAGAAGTCCATCAGGGGGCAAAGAAAGATGCGCCAATCACGGTTACTGGTCGTTTTGAACATACACGAATGAGACACAAGAGAAGGAAGAGACCATGCATAGAAGGACGAGATTTCAGCTCAACATATCTGTTGCGATACCCCGCTTTGATAGTAGTACAATGCAAGCATTTGGTCCCAATTCCATTGCCCCTTTGAGCAAGCGATGTTGCTGACTATCTTGAAAAGCTCTTGGTATGACAGCTATGGTTATGATCGTCGTTCATACAGCTTGACATCCCACCGGACATTTCTTGAACATGGAGCTTACCTGGTCGTGGTTTCACGCACAGGCACGACTTTGAGCACATCAGATTCTCCATCTCCAAGGTATTCCGCACGACGTCATCAACAGCTGTGTCACCTTGGTGACGGGTATAAATGGAACGGCAATTCACGATAATGCTAACGGTATCACGATCAAGCCATTCGTCTTCGGTCCACCATGTTGCGCTTAATTGTTCATCTCATCGCTACATTGCTATTTTCATCTTTGGCCTATGGCGATACTTGTTCATCCGTTGCTTCTCTGGGTTACATCAACGTCACCTATGCTCTAAACTTGGCCTATATCGAAGAGCAAACTCAGTACTGGTCAACTTCATGCTCTGCCCTTCTCCCATCATGCATCATCTTCCCAAAAACAGTAGAAGAAGTTTCAACGGTGGTACGAATCCTCGCCAACACCACCGAACCTTTTGCCGTCAAATCCGGAGGCCATAATCCCAACAATGGATGGAGCAGTGTTGCCGGAGGCCCACTCATTGCTATGGAGCACTTCGATCAGGCCAAGCTCGATCGCAGCACGGGTATCGTCGACGTAGGTCCTGGTAATCGGCTCGACGGCATCGCTTCCAAACTGCAAGGCACAGGCTGGACTTTTGTCGGTGGTCGCATTGGAAACACTGGAGTTGGTGGGCTAGTGCTCGGCGGAGGACTCAGCTACATGTCGACGCAGTATGGATGGGCTGCTTCAAGCGTGCTCGAGTACGAGATGGTCTTCGCCAATGGCACAATCGGTCACATCAGGAACGACAACCACCCCGACCTTTTCGTCGCTCTGAAGGGAGGCGGTAACAATTTTGGTGTAGTAACAAATTACAAGTTGCAAGCTCATCGACAGGGCGACATCTGGGGTGGCAACCTGGTGTACCTGCGCACGCCAAACAAGGACAAGCAGCTCCTCCAAGCCGTTCGCGATTGGACAGAGTACAACGAGGACGAAAAGGCTGCTGTGATAGTAACAGCAGAGCGAGCCAATATCAACATAGTCGACTCGTGGATCATCTTTCTCTTCTACGATGGTCCGACGCCTCCAGCTGGGTTATTCAAGAACTTTACCGATGTCAATCCTCTTCTCGATACCACACGAACACGCACCTACGCCGATCTCATGGCACTGAGTAACTGGGTCGTGATCAAAGGCAACGTTGTAGACATCGCCACAGAGACAATCCCCTTGCCGTCTAGTGCGAACGCCGTCGAGGTCATGGAGGGTCTGCATGATCACTGGAGAAACGTCTCCGGCACCACACTTCTCGTACCTGGTATCGTGGCGTCCATCGCATGGCAGCCTTTCCCCAAGAAGATTGCGCAAAAGGCAAGAGAACTCAGCCCCGACTTGATCGATGCCGATGCAGATGTAGACCGCATCATCATCGAGATGAACTATGCGTTCACACCGCAGTCACTATATGAGGAGATGGCCGATACAATGGAAGCTACCTATTCGGGCGTGAGAGACAGAGTTTTGACGTGGCAAGCAGAGGACAAGTTGCCGCAAGCATATTTGCCGATCTTTATGAACTATGGATTCTTTCGGCAGGACTACTTTGGAAGACTGAGGCCTGAGAGTCGCGCGTTGGCGAAGAGGGTCGCGGATGAGGTTGATCCGAGGGGTTTGTTCAGGTCGAGAACGGGAGGCTGGAAGCCTTGAGCCTGGGTACTCGTATAGAAACGGAGGTTTCGCTGGAGGCATCAAAGCATGAATTGAGCTGCGGATCATGTTGGATTAGTGGTACTGGTAGAAGTCTGTCTTGACGAATGTGTCCATTTATATATGTGATCAGCACTCGCATCCACTTCACCTCACATGTGCATATGCACACTTGGATAACGTCTCGTCATGGTGACTTCCCATGTCCTCTCTCCTTCTCATGCGCTTCATGCATGAGCTCGCTCAGGTAACACATACTGTGCCCTTCTTGAAGCCTCGTGGCACGTTCCTTCATCTTACACTACTGGGCACATGCTATGCGCGACGTATCTCCCACTCGACATTTGTGATGCTGACTTCCTCGCCAGCTTTCTCGTCGTAGTCGTACCATTCGCCATCGGGCAGCTCGATGCCCGAGAACTTGGTGCCAGATTCTATGCCCGTCGCAAGGAACTCCCCCTCAGCCTTAAATTCGACAAATTCCAGGCCTCTGCAGTCAAACTCGAGGATGTTGATCTTCTTGG
Organism: Alternaria postmessia; assembly: GCF_024291825.1. NCBI lineage: Eukaryota > Fungi > Ascomycota > Dothideomycetes > Pleosporales > Pleosporaceae > Alternaria > Alternaria postmessia. The sequence goes on along the minus strand of NW_026260161.1, from coordinate 81,464 downwards.
GCGGGTCGCTTTGTGGGTAGGATGTAGGCGCGGCCTTGATGTTCGCTGAGTGTTCTCTCTACAGGCCATGTCAGCGGTTGGACGTGGAGAAGAGGGTGTAGGGCAGAAAGACCTTACAGTTCTTACACCTCCAGACAAAGTTGGCTTCACCCTTGCTGCCGCTTTGCTCGTTCATCTCGAAGCGGTTTACCGAGACGGGGTTGGGGTGTACTTCGCGACATGACGTGCATTGGACTTTGAAAGTGTAGAAAAAGGGCGCGTCTTCCGTGTCGTTTGGGCGGAGGTCGGTGACTCTAATCACTATTAACGAAGTCCTGAAAGGGGGTACAAGACACTCACCCGTTCAATTCGGCCTTCAATGCTAGTGCGAGCACCATGTTGAGAATTGCTATAGGCGTTACAAAGCTTGTGTCGCAACTCGCTGCGTCTCTGGATGATGCGCCCCGCCCCCACTAGCCTTCCAGCTGCCTCTAAGCTAACACTGATGGGGCAAGGCGGCGTTACCGTGCATTGCAGCTTTCTTGCAGTCCAAATCTTAATACCGCATTTGCTTATCTGCAAACATACGCAACTTGTATATTACCGGATTCGCATATTTCTCATCTTACTGAGGCTTTGTTTGTAACTATTGTCATCATACTCGTCCACCGATTCATTATCGAAATCCGGCCCTAAACCTTCAGTCTCCTTGTCCCCAACGAGAGGACTATCCGACGAAGATTCCAAACAGATTCTTTTACTTGCGTCGATCTTTCCTGCACATATCGGTTCATCCAAAGCAAAACTTTCGCTGGCTACTTCCTTTCATATCGCATTCCAAAGACGAAGAGTTTCAACCTTGACCGCTACTTGCTTTCATACCCAGTTCTTTCAACATGGTCAAATTCTACCCTTCTCTCACCGAGGACCATATCGACTTCATCTCCCGCCAATCTCTGTTCTTCGTCGCCAGTGCTCCTTGGGCCGGAGACCACATCAACATCTCACCCAAAGGCCACCCATCAAGAACCTTTTCTGTCCTCGGCCCGAAGACCGTCGCCTACCTAGACGCAACCGGCAGCGGCTGTGAAACCATCTCCCACGTCTACGAAAATGGCCGTGTCACCGTAATGTTCTCCTCCTTTGGTCCCTCTCCCCAGATTATGCGTCTGTTCTGCAAAGGACGTGTAGTCGAAAAATGGGATCCGTACTATGGCCAATTGCGCGCAAAGATGGCAGCAGAGAATGGCGAATCGGTCGACATCACCGGTGCGCGTGCCATTATCGTGTTGAAGATCCAAAAAGTCCAGACCAGCTGCGGGTTTGGCGTACCTCAGCTCGCAGGCGGCAAGGCCGCAGACACGGAAGAAGAAGCAGCAGGTGACGCTATCACCTATGTAGACCACGACCATGACAAGGAAGAAGAGAACGGTTTCAAGCAGCGTGACACCATGGATAATTGGGCGCGCAAGACGCTGGAGAAGCAAGAGCTCGCCGATTACCAGAAACAATACAATCATCGATCGCTTGATGGGCTGCCGGGTATGATGAGTGCGCGAAGATCTCACGATGAGAATATCGCGTTGGAAGATACGAAGGCATGGTTGAGGAAAGTGAGCCGGCAGCAGGATGCTGTCGCTCTGGGTGTGGGCTTGGGTGTTGTATTGATGTTGTTGTTGAGTCTTGTTGGTGTGCTGAGCATTAAGCCAGTGTTCTTGCAGCATATTTTGAATGCGCAGCGGAGGCAATTGGGTTTACCGGAGGATCACTCATGGAAAAGCGAGCTCTGAGGTGATTGGGCTACTCAGCGCGCCGCAAGAGGTTAAGTCCACATGACGTACTTATACGTTCCTCTAGTAAGAAGACAGGTATTAATTCATCCGTGTTTCGTTCTTACATGTCTCAGTCTCATTATCTACCGAGCTTACGTTGCCACGTGATGGTGAGTATCGCCTGTGGATCCCAGCCCCACCCTCCTTCCCAGCACCTGCCTTATCTCATCTTTCTCTCCCAACTACACAAGTAGCACAAAGACATCACAACTTCACTCTATGTATCTCTAATAACTCCGCGTCACCACCGCTCCTCAGACGCAGGGTCGCAATCAATGCGCCTTTTGCACATCAAGAATGACGGCAGTCTCAGCCTCGAGGAGCTGTTCGAGGATGACATCAAGCCATATGCCATTCTCTCGCACACCTGGGGCCCGGATAGCGAAGAAGTCAATTATCGCGACATGATAGATGATATCAGATATCAAAAACAGGGATACCGCAAAATTCGCTATTGCGCGCAGCAGGCTCTAGAAGATGGCCTGCGATACTTCTGGGTCGATACGTGCTGCAGGTCAGTACAACTATGAGCATCAGTGCCGTGACTGACTGCCTTATTAATAGTGAGTATGCGTCTTGTGATTGATCTTATCCAAAACACACAATTTCCGAATGCTCGCTAACGGGAACATCGCTTCCACAGTCGACAAATCGAGCAGCGCTGAGCTGACAGAGTCTATCAACTCCATGTTCCAATGGTACAGACAAGCAGTTGTCTGCTATGCTTATTTGGAAGACTATCCTATGGACATGCCGCCAGAATCTGGCCTTCCAGGCTGCCGTTGGTTCACTAGAGGATGGACACTACAAGAACTGCTTGCCCCAGAACGCGTTAAGTTCTATAGCCAAAACTGGACCTACTTAGGCTCTAAACACGATCACTCTCATGCGTTAGCCTGGTCCTTTCTTATACCTGTTAATGTTTTGCTTAATGTAACGGAAGTATTCCGCTCATCTATCGCCAACCGGATGTCTTGGGCCTCGAAGCGAAGAACAAAACGCAAAGAAGACCTAGCATATTGTCTCCTTGGCCTGTTCGAAGTCAACATGCCCTTAATATATGGTGAAGGAGCGAAGGCATTTTTGCGCCTGCAAGAAGAGATCATCAAACGCAGTAGCGATCTTTCGATATTTGCATGGAACCCTATTTCGGGCGTGCAAGCTCGTGGCGGCGACTGGATTGGAGTCTTCGCTACTTCGCCGGCGGAATTTGCAGCCAGTTGGTGCATCGATCGTAATACAAGTTCACATGCCGAGTTTTCTCTGACGAACAGAGGTCTCTTACTCACAGGTGGCTTTCCCTTGCTTGAGCTCTCTCCTCAGGAGAAAAGTAGCATACCACGAAGCTACTTTCTGATTGTGGGTATCCTTGCCAGGATATTGGATACAGATCATCAGTACACACACAGAGGCATCTTCTTGCAGAAATATGGGCCTTCCAGATATCGCCGGATGAACGGCCTACCTTTGGCAGATTTTAAATACGGCAAAGTCTGGCAATACACGTCACAACATGAAACTACTGGCTTCTGCTGGGGAGAGGATGTCAATACCAGAGCACTGGAAACCGCGGTTTATATCTCAACTGATGATGCTCATACTTATTCATTTGAGCTCTCGAACGAATTTCGTGCAGGTTCGGTTCACATTCCTGAACAGAAAGACTTGAAACTCGTATCTGTTGCCCCGTTACCTTTATGGGATCATGTCAATGCGGTCTTCTTCGAACCAAACGTCGATCATACGGACCGTGGCTACTACCCGATGGTTTTGGCTGCTGAGTTTGTCTTGTCCCCATATCCTGGAGGTGATCAGAAGATAGTTGTCGTTTTCAAGATGGATAGAGCAGGTAATGATCTGCTAGTATTTCCATCCAAAGATTATTATCCGGAAAGGTCATTGCTATTCGAGGCCAAAGCCAGCAACGAGGGAATATCATGGGAAGAGCTGATGAGACAAGCACCCCGGCTTCTGAAGAATTTGGGTAGTTCAACTGAGATGAAGATCAGGGGGGAGTCAGCCGCTCGTCCACATCACCCTCCAATGCAGACTTTTAATATCGCGTTCTGGCTGCGAGTAGACCATCTTCGCAATCCCCATGGGAACGCAGTATCTGACTTGGTGTCATCGGTCACTCTCATCGAATCTCGACCTGTGGACACAGGGCTAATAGACTTCAACAAAACATCAGCAGATGTCCCCAAAATATCGGTTTATGTCGATCCTCACAATATTCTTCCAACGTCGACGTTAAGCGCTAGGGTTTAATAGCTTCGGTTGCAATCAATAAAGTTTCCAGATAGACATATATACAGCTGCATATAGTGAAGCCAAGTAAGTGTTTGGGAACACACTTCCACTGCGATACAATACAGTGTAACTCAACAGCGTTGTGCCTGCGTCTTATCACCAGCACGTCCATCATATCAATCCTCACAACATTCCGGTCACAAGCCTCGAGGCGTTCATGACTGCCAGTCAATCTGGAACTAAATTGATACGAGAGTGAGTGTGCTGCAGAGTTTGTCTCTGTTGCATGTCAATAGATCTCCAAGCCAAAAGCGAATGGATATGCGAAACGTATTGATACCGTTTATACTACTACTACCAACAAGACTCCATCAACGCGCATATCGTACAAGCCATGTTCAAAATCCGTATACATTCCATTCCAGTCGTTCATCTTCCCAGGGGTATTCATTCAAGTCTCCACTTCTCCATCATATCGTAAGAATGCATATACACACACATCCGCCCGTCTCGTCGTGCAACCAGCGACCTTTTCCATTTCCCTTATCCACAAGCAAACACCACCACACGCTGTTTACAAGAAGTACTCTCCGCGACCTCCCCTCCCAGCTGGGACAGCACGCTTATGATCCGGAACAGCACTGAAGATTTGGAATTCTGGCTTGAGGTCCTCGCCCAGGTTCATGATGGAAGCGACGTTTCCGCAGCGGTAGCAGTAGTTGGGTGCTGACCAGACAGTCACAACGTCCTTGTCTTTGAAGTGGTACTTGTAGCCTTCGTTCACTAATTGATGGGCTCGGGCGATGAGCTGGAGACCGTTGACGTGGTTAAACTGTAACAATATGTTAGCTGGAGGATGAAGGGAGAAACGTGGTGGATGCATACTTCAGAAGACACCTTGTCTCCGAACAACCAACCTGCACCTCTAGGCGAGACTGCCCAAGTGTCTACGTCTTCAGGATCACTCCACACAAGATCGCAAAAGGCTCCCTCGTGGGGGATCTCCTGGGCGCGGGCTACGACGCGGATTTGATCTAATGTCCGAATTTCAGGACTTAGACCGCCGTGTACGCAAAGTACCTTTCCATCGACGATGGCGGCCAGAGCGAGGAAGTCGAAGACTTGACAGCAGGCCTTCCATACTGAAGCGTTGCCGTACTTGGTTTGGCACTCCTCGTAGAAACCGTAGACTTGGGTGATTTGTCGCGATTCGTGGTTTCCACGGACCAGTGTGACGCGGTCTGGGAATCTGTCGCTGTCAGTATCTATAATGTGCTATTCCGATTTCGTATGCATACTTTGCCTTCAAGCACATGAGAAGAGTGAAAGTCTCCAGACTGAAATATCCTCGGTCGACAAAGTCACCCAAGAAGATGAAATTCTGCTGGCCGTTTCCGCCAACTGTGTTTTTGGCCGAGTCTGCGTCGGATGCGGATCCGATACTCCGCCTGTCGTGGACGCTCCTGCTTCGACCTCGTTCCTCCTCCTCATCGTCATCGCCTTCTTCATCGCCATCACCGCCAGGAGGACTCGTAGGCCCGGTGTAATTGGGGTCGCGCTGGAACCGCCTCTTCATCTTGCGCTTTACTTTGGGATCTGTTATGCTTGTGGGAGGCTCGAGATCGGCGGGGTTAATTGTGCTTGGTAATGTGACTGGCGGTGCGAGGGGTGCGGCAGGGGAGTCGTTGGGCATGCCACCAGCGACGCGGAAGAGCTCGAGAAGGTCATAGAATTGACCGTGGATGTCTCCGCATACCGTGACGGGTGTTCTTACGGGTTGGATGTTGGATTCTAATGGATGGCGTTAGTCTCCTGTTTGGTTCCAGGTACGGTTCAAGACACGCGCTGTTCACCGTCTAACCTTCTCTTCTTCCTTCTGACATGGCGGTCTTGCTATTCCGAATCACATACCTTCCATAAGACATTCTTTGACAATCTCACATAGTCGCTTCATGTCTGCCTCGGGCAAGTACTTGCATTGCTTGGCTTGCTCCAGCCATTCATCGGGTCCTGCGCCCTTTGCGAGACGCGCAGGCCCTGGCTGTGGAACATCGCTGTCTTTCCCCATGTTTCAGTCGTCTTTGAAGTCAGAGTCAACAAGAAGGGCTCGATGCGGTGCGTTTAGATGCAGGAGGGCGACAATGGCGGCGGGAAGGAGGTTGGTCGTGTGACGATGGCGGTGCTGAGGCGTCGGCTGTAGGGTATCATGGGTCAAGGTGACTGGCAGTAAAAGCAAAGACAGTGGGTGAGAGGAAGCTATGTCGTCTGCAGCTAGAGAGGGCGGGGATTGGGCATGTGCCGTCGTGGTTGAGGTGCAGTTGAGGTGCGGGTTTTGGTGGGGCAGCTGCCGCCCCTCGGCGCTTGCCGTTCGCGCCTGCCCTTGCCCACTGCCTCGTGAAAGCGCGCCCATTGTCGCTGCGTCATTGCCAAAGTCGCCGTGTCTCACAGAGTATCAAAAACAATCGCCGCGCTTGGTACTGCCTTCCTGCCTGATATCTCTAATGTTCACCCAAAGCAACTGTCGCTCTCTCGTCCACCTCGCCCCAACTCAACTACAATTGAGATAATTCACCCAGCCGAGGGCTACATTGCATTTACCTACGGTATACAGCATACTGTGTCTCACAATATCCAGTACTAACTCATACACCAGAACTGCAACTCGTCTAGCTGTATACAAACTCAACCTGTACAGGAACAATCGCGCCCTCCATGGCCCCTCCTCAGACCAATCCCAACGGCGTCCTACCCGTCACACTCCTCCAGAAGAATCCCCAAGCCCAGACCTCCCGCGGCCCAAAGGCTGCTCAGCCCCGCCTGAAGCTGATATGTCGGCGATTGCCCCCAGGCCTCACCAAGGCCGAGTTTGTTGAGGCCCTGGGTAACGAATGGAAACTGGGTGCTGGCAAGATCGATTGGATCAACTACAGGAAAGGCAAGATATCGACGGAGTATGTCCTTCCTGACTTGTTTGCTTGGGCAGTATGTTGACCACCTCAGTGCCGCCAAACCGTCCAAGCCAGCGCGCGTATACATTCACGTTACGAAACAGGACCATGTCAAGGCACTCGGCGACCACGTGCGCACAGTTACTTTCCACGATGCGACCAAATCATGGCAGGACCCCGCCCTCGTCGGACCCCCCACGCTCGAGTACGCTCCCTACCCGAAGATGCCCGGGGGTCGCCGAAGGAACGACAACCGCCAGGGCACCATCGACCAGGATCAGGATTTCAAGGATTTCCTCGAGAGCCTCACGAACCCCATCACTAAGCCTCCTGCTGCCGAGAATGAAGGCCAGAAGGAGAAGGTTAAGACCACGCCTCTGATCGAAGCACTCCGGGAGAAGAAAGCCAACCGGGATAAACCGAGCGCAAAGGGCAACAGAGGGCGTGGAGAGGCCAAGGACGATGGTGGTGAGAAGAAGATCCTCGCCAAGCCAGGCAAGGAGAACGCCCTCAACTCGAATGACAAGAATCGTCGGATGAGCAAGGCTGACAAGGCTCAAGCAACCAAAGAGGCCGTCAAGATCCTTAACAAGGAAGCATCGTCCTCCAAGGCAACTGCTGGGACGGCAGACAAGTCTTCTGCCAGTCCGGCACCAGAGCGCAAGCGCGGCAACGTCGCACTCGCAAAGTCCATGTTACAGCGTGACCTTGGTGTAGGGCCTGCTCCCAACCGTCGACGCGGAACGAAGCGCGAGGTTGGTGCAGCTGCGCCCGATGCGAACGCTCAAGCAAAGGAGACCAAAGCAGTGGATGAAAAGGCCAAGGAAGCGCCTGTCGCGCCACCAGCTGCATCAACTCCAGACAAGACTTCACAAACAAGCAGAAAAGAACGCCCAACTCGAGCGGAACGACGCGCATTCAAGGCCAATCAGGGTGACAAATCCAGTGACAAGGCCACTGCCAGCGATGTGAAGCCACAGACACCACTTAAGACCCCTGCGCCTCAAATTCTCAAGAAGCCTCAAACACCGAACCCTCCTAAAGGCCCAGCTGCCTCGCGGGTACCACCAACCGAGCCTGCTGCTGCTCGAAACAGTCCCGCTCCAACACAATCGCACGCCGCTCCCGCCAAGACCGAGACTGCACCTGCGCAAGCACATAACAACGCCTCAAAAGCAGCGCCAGCCAATCCCGTGCCTGCTCCTACAAGCAAGCAAGCCTTCCTCAAGCACGCCAACCCCAGCCAAGGCATTACCGAACCCCTCATCGAAGAAGTCATGAAGACATTTGGCGGCATCGACAAAGTGGAAATCGACAAGCGCAAGGGCTTCGCCTACGTCGACTTTGCTGAGCCAGAGGGTCTACGCAAAGCCATGGCTGCCAGTCCTATCAAGATTGCTCAAGGCGCTGTGCAGGTCCTTGAGCGTAAAGAAAAAGTTGCTAGGGGCCCAAACCCAAGATTTAACGGACCTCCGACTGGACCTGCTCGTGGCGGTGCAAGGGGAGGCTTTGGACCGAGGGGCGGACGTGGCGGCAGAGGTGGTGCTAGGGGAGGGCATGCTGGTCCTGTGAATGCTGGAGGTGCTGGCGAAGCTACTTCTAATGCACCTGCTGCTGTTGCTGCGTCGGCTTCAGCTCCGGCACCTGTTGCCACTGCTAACGTTGCTACGTGAACGGAATGATGGTCATGTGTATCAGACATGAAACATTAGCACTTTGACGACAGAGCCATCGGATACGATCGCCGCCTGTATCGTAGTACCAACGACATTGAATACGCCACAATATGTCTATGCTCACTGTTCGTCTTACATGGCCTTCCTACTATCGATAACAGAGACCGCGGCATACGAGACATGTATACGGCGTCGCAGATGGATCAGTCGGGAGGCATTGTGATATAACTTGAGAGTATGCGATACCGCGCGTCTACTGCATGGACATGAGTATGAGGCAATGGCATGTAGTAAGAGGTTAGCATGATAGAAGCTTAGCGAGGTAGTAGAAGATATGAAGATGAGACGTGCATACCTACTTCCCTCTATTGACTTCTTCAACAATGAAACGTGCTCGTTTGTGTGTCTCCGACCGTAACGCAACTCGTGCCTTCGGTCATGTTTCCCCTTCTTATCGAGTATCTTCGAAATCACCCTTGCGGGCAAGTTGTCTTTGTATTTCCGCTCCATGCTCGTCGTGCTACGAGTACTCCAAACCTGTACCCTTAGTCTATAGCAAGGTCACACATTTTGCGCAGAGTAGAGTAGGGAGTGTATTCAGTTCAAATTTGACTAGACTAAAACGTGTCCTTATTACACCAGCCCTCTTACCAGTAACATGAAGGAGTGTTGTAAGGAAAACAGACAATCAGGGTAGCCTAATGGCTCCCATGGGAAATCGAGCTTTTGGTGCCGTGAGGCGGTTGTCTTTGGTATATGGTAAAGGAAATGGACATGACGTTTCAGAGTGGAGCAGGCAATTTCGTGGAAACAGTGATGTGGGAACAGTGATATGGGGCGCTTTGGGTCCGCAGGGTGGGGGGATGTAGCAAGAGATGGAAAGAACACAAAAGACACAAGATAGCAACAGCAGCAGCAGCAATGTAGCAGGCATCAAGAAAGAGAAGAAGCGCAATCATGAAGCATGTACATTAACGTTTGAAGATGAAAGATTTCCAGCTCTTTTACCCCCATCTAACCAACTGCTTTCTGCTCCGTCGTCGTCGTCGTCGTCGTCAGATACATTTACCCCGGTTTACCCTCCCCTTTCAAACCAACCCGATGCGAATACCCCTACCCTGCGGATGCAAAAAAAAACCAAATGCCTCAATCAACTACCCACAAGAAAGATAAAGCTATATAACCGAGTTCCCTCAGCGAACAAGAACAAAAAAAGGGTATCGACAATGTCCGCCGCGAAGCGTATGGAGAACAGGTGGAGATAGTTTTCCCAGATCCAAGTCTTTGGTTTCAAGATACAATGACCCGCTAAATGGTACTCTGAAACAAGAAACAAACAAAGCAACGCGATAAAAAAAAAACACGCTCGGTAAAGAAGATGCTAAATGAAATGGTGATGAAGTAAAACAACGGATATGTTGCCAATGATGGTGGAGAAGGATGCGAAGATGTCGTAATGTATAGGCCGTCTCAGTTGTATATGGTGTGTGCAAAATTGGCTACTCGAAATCGAGAGCCTAGATCATGGGTGTGTGCTCGCCGCTCTGGTATACGCCAGCTTGTAACGTATTGGGGGGCATGTTGGCCCTCAGCTCCTTGGGATGCCTATAGAATGGCTGACCATTCTCAGTGGGAGGGATGACCTGCTCCATAGGCTGCGGTGGAGGCGGAGGCGGAGGAGGGATCTGGTTGAAGTACGACTCATGGTGGTTACCCATGTTGTTATCACCGGGAGGAGATCTCGTGTTGGGTCCACGTGGGAAAGAGAACTCAGGAACACTCTCGTAGGGAGACCGCTCAGCGCGGTTGACTGGTGGAGATTTGGCGCGCTGGGGCCCACGGCTGGTGCTACGCATGCGTTCAGTTACGCGCTTGAATGTCATACCGAGGTTTTCGCTCACACTGCCGCGACCCCGTCGGTGAGCGTGTGGAGATCCAGTAGCAGAAGCTTGAGTGGGCGAAACTTCCAAGGGCTTCTCGCCTGGGCTGTTGCCCTCAATGGCAATGTTGATCATGCCAATGCCGTTGCCACCGCCGAGGTTTAGCGGTGGTGGAGGTGGCGGCGGTGGGGTTGCTAGGTGCTGGAGCTGAGATAGTAGAGGCGGTGCACGACCATGGTCTTCTGCGTCGATAACTATGACTTGGTTGTCCTGATTCTGGCTTTCGTGGATCGTCTCAGCGATGCTAGCTGTGATTGGAGGCGGGCTGTGACGCTTGTAGTTGGTCTGAGGAAGGACATCGGGCATCGTGTTTTGTCGAGCATGACCACGAGATCCACCTAGAGAGGGGCGTCTGCCGATGGAAGGGTAGGTAGGCGAGTTATATGAACTGGATGGGAGTATGTCTTGCGGAGGTGCTGACACAGATCGTGAGGGGGGCGCGATAGGCTGACCAAAAGTGGTTGCAGGAAGGAGAGGCCCAATGTCGTCAGTCTCGCCGGACTGAGATTGTTGGTGTTGCATATTGTCAGGGATGGTAGGCACGGCAGGAATATCGTCCTCTTCGTTCGGGTCGGCGGTCATGTATCGGGGATGACGCATGGCGCGGGGGTTCGCTGGGAGGCCAATGGGTACGGATGTTGTCGATGTTGGTCCTGCACCGCCCATTCTGTTGGTAGGTGAATATCTCTTAGTCATCTCCGGGTCCGCTGTTTGGCTTCTCTGAATGGGATCACGATACATCGACATTGAGTTCAGCATGTCATCAGTGTTCGACCGCTCGTGAGAGATTGGTCGGAATGCGAGATCTCCAGGATGAGGGATGAGTGGAGCGGATGGACGCCGAGCCAACGACAGTCTGCGTTCTTCTAGCTCACGGGCAGCTAAAGCCTTCCTTGAAGCTGTGGTAGGACGCATGCGCGATACACCAGAACGTCCTGAAGTCAACGACTCAGGAGAAGCATCCCGTCCATGACCCCTTGTTCGGCTGGATTCCCTTAGAGCCGGCGTAGGTCTACGACTCATTGATCGGTCTCGTGGCGCACGGCGCTCTGGGGAGGCTTCTCGGCGACTGTCTGCACCGCTTCCTGAAGGTCTGCGGCTGCCGCTGCGATGCCGTGGGCGAACAGGTTCATAGTCGACAAATCCCTCATTGTCGTCGCGTTGCATGGGTTGAGGAGATACAGGAGAGTTCTCGCCCCGAACAGCGCTTCGTCCGCGACCTTCAGCTGGGCGACGACTTGATGCGCGGCTAGTGCCTTTGCTTCGAGCACGCGTGGTTCCTTCCGGAGACTCATTACGGCGTGTAGCCGTCTTGGAGGATGACCTAGTCTTGCTTACTCCTTGTCTTGCTCGGCTGCGAGTGGTGCGGGTGCTGGCGACAGACTCTGTAACAACTGGAGAAGCAACGCTCATCTTATAGAACCTCTCATCATCGAAATCTTCCGTGCTAGTCCCTGCTTCCTTCTTGTTCACAGAATAGATCCCCGCATCCTCTGGAGACATTGGGACAGGCGAGGAAGGAGAACGCTTTGCAGGGCGGATGTAGCGGATACCTGACCGTCCACGGTTCTGCGATTCTTCGCGGTTGCGACTGCGAGTGCGCGCTGTGCGTGAAGCAGGCCTTTCCTCATTTCGCGAGTTAGAGCGGTTTTGCGCATAGTGATTAGCTTCGTCTAGGCTGCTGATGTATTGGTCGATGCTGCGCGCCTTAGCACTCTTAATGCTTGTTCCGGTCAGAGGTGGGCTAAGTCTGTTGGTATATCCTGTTTCCGGGCCGACTTCGACTACATTGTCTGTCATGTCCAGATGGAGCTCTTGAATGTTCCGACTTCGAGAGCTGCCACGAGACTCGCTATGTTTCTCCTTGAGTGCATCGAACACCCCTACTGCTGGTGAAGGTAGATGATCGCTGGATTGCCCTGGATTGAACGTTGTTGCAGAGAGAACAAAATCTTTGGAGCCACTTGTTGCTCGGCGCGTTGAGAATGGCAACGTCTCGGCTTCACGGCCGATGTTGTCAACAGCGGTTCTCGGATGCGACTCACCACGGTGGCCTCGGTCCGGGATGGCCAATGATGCGAGGACTTCGTTGTTCGTAGCTTTGCGGCCAGTATCAGATCGCGAAGGGAAACGTTTTCTACCGTATGAACCTGGTGTCGCAGTTCGTGCCGAAGAAGGCTCTCGGGAGGGATCGCGGGCAGCACGGCCAAGCCAGCCGTGATGGCCTACAGCAGGACTGATAGCTGACTCAGCGATAGGCGTGACACCCGCGTTCATGGGTGTCTTCTCGTCTTCTTCTCGGACAATTTGTTTAGGCTGGGGACCGCGAGTGAAGTCAGTGACGAGCTTGAGCGAGGCCATCCTAGCCGCTACTCGGCTGCTGCCAACACTGCCACTAGGGGGCGACAATGGCGGACTCATCTGGGAGCCAAGGAGTGCCTGCTTCTGCGCAGAGAAAACTGCATCTTGCGCACGTGGCGAGAACCAAGGCTCAGTAGTTTCGAGACCCATACACGAGAAACACCGCACTGCCAATTCTGCCTTGCCGTGTGATACAGCATGCTCTCCCCATTTCCTGACCAGGAAGGATTGTCTTTGCCAGTCAGTTGGAAATGTCAAGCAGGTCAGTAGAATGGCCTCCATGTAGTATTTGCGAGACACGTAGACCTCGATAGCGTCATTGTGTTCACCAAGTCCGAGGAAGATTGCGACGGCAGGATGGATGTCGCCCTTCTCCAGAAGACGCTGCACGAAGGCCTCACCGACCTTCTTTTGTGAACCATGTCCCATGTTGCTCAAAGCCAGCAACATCCAGTCTGAGGAAGTCATTGACTCAGATCCAACCATAGAAGCCATGAGGTCAGCACCAAGATCGCCGAGCCACTTTGACAAAAGTACGGCAGCGGCTGACCCGGGAGGATGACGTGCCAATTCGTCCTGAACCAAATCCTCAATGTCTTGTTCCCACCCGAACACAACCTTGAGCATGTTCAGTCGAAGATCGTCCGGGGTACGTTCTGGTCCAAGATCTGTAGGGCGGAAGGGTACGTCACTAAGCCTTGTTTTAGTGAAAGGAAAGAGATCCATGTGCTGATTCTTCTTGGATTCGTCGGGACTTCTAAGGACTTCCTTCCGCAGAGCTGAAGAGCCGTACCGAGACGAGGATGCAGCTGATGAGATTGATCGGATGGAAACGCTCTCCCGCGTTGAAGTGCCGGCCATAGAAGATGTTCCGGACGAGAAGATGGTACCAGAGCCACCTGAGCTTTCTGATCTCTTCGATTTAGTCGACCGCTGTGACGCCGAACCGTGCGACGGCCTGTCATATCGGTAGCGTGGAGCGCGACCACTGCCAGATGATCGGGAGCTTTGAGAGCCTCGACTTGACACGGGGCTGAGGGGCCCAACGCGATCGCGGCGTTCCTCTTCGAGCTGGTCCATCTCCATGGCGATCTTCTGAAGCGGCGACATGGCAACACCTTCATCGGCACTGCTTTCTGATTCGGCAAGCATCAACGGGATTGTCTTGGACTTTGATGGGAGAGCAGTCAGCGGTGTCTCCATTTGCTGCTTCTGTTCGTCGAGAGAGCTGGGTGGTGATGGGGGTGTGTTGGCGGGTGCATGCTGAACGTTAGCTACCATTGTGGCGGGACCGTTGCTGGGGTTAATATCGTATTGTTGGATACTGGAATTACGTCCAATGGTGAAGAGGGTGGCAGTAGGGCCGTAATTGCAGATGGCAGCGATGCCATCAGTTGTCGGCACGGTTTCATAGGACACTCTCTTGGTGCGGACATCCCACGCGCAGGTTTGACTGTAATGTCACGTGTCAGTACGAAGGACCTATCGGGGATACAAAGCAAGGGACGTACCCTTCGGTGTACTGTACGATTCTACCATTCTTAGACCATGCAAACCAACAGGGGCCGGGTTCTCTCTGTTCCTTTTGGTTAAGAACACGAATCACGCAAGGGGCATCGCTGCCATGCTGGGCCTTTGGCACGCTCCATACCCGGAGGTCACCGTCTGATGTTTGGGCGGCCAACATCTCCGACTTTTGCTTGGATGAAGAGCCATGCCAGGCTAGACCTGCGATAGGCGATGGGTTACGCGGGGTGGTGAGGGTGTGCAGGATGGTGAAGGATGGCTGCAGGGTGGCAATTAGAATGGAGCCATTGAGGTATCTGGAGTTGTCAGTGGTGATGCCGATGCGTTGTCATTTCTTCTGCACGCACCCAATGGCAAATGTTCTGCAGTCTGAAGCTGGTGCTAATGCTGTGATGGGGTCGAAGATGGTTCTCGCGGACAGGTGTTCAGAGGTGGAAGGCTCGAACAGGATGATGTTGCCCTGCGCATTTCCTATGCATATGTTAGCACCGAAACAGGCAATGGCGACTGCCCGACCCTGACACTCACCAAAAGCAACATTCCCGTTCCTCATCCACGTCGCAACTCTAATTTGCTCGTACGACGCAAACCTCGCCACCTCGTCGCCGGTGAACAGATCCCAAACGATTGCAGTCGAGCCGGCGTCGTAGGAGACGACCAACCGACCTGCTCCTCGTTCGCTTGTTGTGTCGACTGATATCCACGACACATCTTCCCGGTGCCTGTCAAAGCGTCTCTCTACTGCCAAAGTGTCGTGGTGGAGGCATAGGATCACATTCCGTTGCGCATAGAGCAGGAAGGAGCCGGTTGCCGCACAGGGCTCGAATGCGAATTCATCTTGACCCGGCGTTGGGGGTTTGAGTTTAACGTCTGTGGTTCGAACCGAATTGCTTTTGATCGAGTTCGAATTCGCGCGCTGTCTTAGTCCAGTCGACATGTTGAGGGCTGGATCTGGGTTGGTCGTCAGTCGGGTCAAATCCGCAAGGGCCCGCGAAGCGCATAACGATGAAGACAATGGCGATTTGGGAGCACAGGAGTACAATCAGGAGCTTCCATAAAAGCGAGTATGAAACTGCAAGACGTCAGGGGAATCCAACTCACTGCAGAGAGCAAGAGCGCGCTAAACAGCAATGCGCTGACAGCTCCACGGCGTCTGGAGGAGGGTACCCTTTGGCCCCGCCCCGGTCTCTACAGGGATCAAAGTTGAGGCGGTTAAACAGAACTTGGGTACCGCTTTTCGTCTTATGCGGCGGTACAACAACTTGCAGCTGAAGAGACAGACGAACAAGCAAGACAGTGAGAAGGTAGAGAAAAAGCGACAACTGCGCAGGCGATGTGTGAGTTGAAGCGCGTGGACGCCCGCCTATCACTAACGGCGCTTAGAGCTCCAAAGCCCGACTGATACTCGCTCGAAATAGTACGAATAGCATCGGTTGGTGCCGTCTAGCCAACGAGCAGCATACCCGGCAGGAAAAGGCGTCAACGGGCTGGGGTTGAGCAGCCTCATTCGCTCGCCAACTGTGAAAGGTCGACATTGGACCTTCGGGAACTCGACGAACGAAGCAGACGCATCCTGCAATCCTGGAAGCCAAGTTGGTGACACCGCATGTTAATGGTTAGGTTCGCGCCGGCGTGCCTGCGTGGGTTTGGAAAGTAGCCTCTCAGAGGGCTGAACGGCACAGGGACGAAGATGCGGAAGACTGGGGTCCTAGGGGCACACGAGTTGGCGAATCTCATTGGCCAGCTCATGTGCCTACCGCACAATCATCACACTTTCGCGCTCGAAACCAGCGTATCAGCAAGCGGTACGGCCGCCTTGGACCGGCCCGTAAAGGATGATCCCTACGTGCTCAAATATGCGACATGCCTCGTCGACTCGATGCATATAACGACTCTCTGTTCTCGACGCTGGCATGACTCTTCTCAAAAGTACGGTGACGGTAGCGCCATCACGACATGTTCACAATTTTCCACCTGCCGCTTGGTCAACCGTTCGCATACTGAAGCGTCCGTCGTCGCCGCAGCTAGCGCATCGTGCCCAAGCTTCTGCGCAACGGACTCAACCCGCAGCGTTCGGGAGCGGATATGTAAGTTGGTGGCACAAAGGTCACGGTCCCTGAACGACTATCCTGCACAAGCCATGGCCCGTCCCGGAAGAAACATCAAAACCTCGTGCACGACGTGGGAAACCCCACGAGATGGTAGTTCCGACTTCATATTCGAACCCAGCCGCTTGTATCGCGGAGCCATTGTAACGTCTTGCAACCCATGCTCGACTAATGTGTTGATATCTACATGAGGCCTACATACGACCTACATACGGCCCAGGAATGATTCTGTTGTTGAACCAAGCACAGAGCATAACGTGCCGCTGCAGACGCAGGAAACATAGAGGCACACGTCGCTAACCAAGCACAATCGATCTACTCCCGCCCCGTCAGGTTCAAGCAAAGTCAAAGCTCCGCCGATCTGGCATGCGAGCTTCATTCCCCGGTCGTGATATATGCATGCCAGTCCATAGTGGCTACAAAAACCTCGTGTTTCTTCAAGTGCCCCGGCTCGGCATGAAGAAACAATTTAGCAAAACTGCTTCAGGCCGTGTCATTAGCTCTCAGCAGCGTCTTACACCGTTCGAGCTATACCCAACGGTATCGCAGGAACGGGGGTGGGTGTCATGAAGTTGGGCACGCATTGCTAGTTCCGTGATGGATTGTTCGCACTTCTTCATCGATGCAAGCGAAGCGCCCGACTAAGGAGCTGAATCCCAGTTCTTTCTACACCGTCTACCAGCCACGCGCATTTGCCCCTCTTCTCAGTACAGTGCTCTATACTTCCCCCACGGCATTGGCAGGAAAACAGCGGGGGATGCAAAAATTGCAAAGCAGTTTCGCACAAATCGCGTGTCGTTCCTGGACAGAAGCGTGCGTACTACTCTATGTGAGTCAAAGCATGCATCGCTGTCAACGCTGCGGGTCCACCCAAACCGTACCGTGATACAGCGTGGCCAATATACGGACCCGCACGATGTACAAGAGCTTCGAGTACCAGAAAACAACCCTAGCAAGATTTGAGAAGAAGAAAAAGCTTGTCTTGGGCATATCCCGCGATATACAGGGGACGGGAAGAAAAGGATCATTCACCATGATTCAAGAGTGCGTAAAGTGAGGGATTGCCGAATTGAGAAAATGTAGGGCTGTTCGGCGACGAACACTATCAAATATCCAACCGAAGGCACGGTGACGTCGCTTCAACAACGCCCAACTGGTCGTTCAGCAAATTGCTTTTTCGTTCGCGACTCCAAGCATGTAGAATGCGATTCCCATCACGAATGCGGGTGGATGCAGATGCGCTGCATGCAAAAGAAACATGGGAGCAACTACCGAAGCTCGCTCTTGGAGCGCCACACATCTCAACAATCACACCTCAAAATTCGACTAAGACGCCCGTCACATCCTCATCACATACCTCTACTAATCTAGAATGATCATCACGAATAGCGCTATTATGTGTGGAAATGGTAAGGGAGTATTGTTGAGGTAAGACATGATGCTGTAGATTCTGCAAATGGGGTATCTATCTAAACGATGGCTATGCTATGCTAAGGCTGGTAGGTGGGGGTATCAAATAAAGGGAAAACAGGCGAGCGAGGGAGCTTATCAGCCACAAATAAGCCTCTCGCTCCTTTTGCGCACACAAGCGGCGCATACAAGATTGGCATTCCGATTTGCGGAAGCGGGGGTATCGAGAGAAAGAGAACGCCACGAAACCTGCAAAAGCGAGGATTTCGTCACAAATGCTATCCTCCAATCCGTTTCTTCATCCAGCTCCAAGCCAGTCTGGAGTTCCTCCTCTTTCTAAATGATCGCCAGGATCTGCGCAAGAACGCGGTCTGGATGCGGGTGCGCAAGCACGACATAACGAACGACGCAAGGGAGTGTTGCGCCTTGAAGGCTGTCTGTCGTGTGGTGGACGTTGAGACAAAGGCGTCCACGTTCACACCGTTGATAAGAATGACAGTGTGACTGAGGCTGACATGCGGGGGAGGTTGCATCCACCCGTTCCTGTTACATCTCGTGGTGCTTGAAGTGAGATGCAACAGGACTTGACAGCCAGGTCGGCTGAGGCGCGAGACGCGGAATACTCAGGTCCCGGTGCGGGACATGATGAGTGAGGCTGACTGTGGCAAGTGACTGACTGACAGCTCATGTGACTCAGCCATGCCAACGTGATGCTGACGGATGCCAACGCGCGCGCCTAATAATGGTGACGTTGATGTTGTCAAGATAAGTTACTGATAGGGCTGTTAGTATCGCGTCGCGATTTGTTATCGGGTCGGTAAACTTACAATAACACGAATGCTATCGCTTGATTGCGCGCTCATTCAACCTGCTCTGGTGACTCGGAGATGGGAGTCATGGGCTTGGAAGTGCGACGCTGCTTGCCACTGCTGCGGCGACGCTCGCTCTTTGGCTTCTTGGGCGCGTACAGTGGTGGCAAGACGGGCATTGCCTGTGCCATGGGGTAGACGCGTGGTGGAGCAGGAGCCTTGTCGAGGAATGGGCAGGCGAAGTCGTCGTCAAAGTCCTCACCAAAGAGGTCGGCATCGCTAATGTAAGAGGATGGTGCACTGCGGTGGTCCAGCGATGGACCGGTAGGCCATGATGGGTAAGCACATGTTGAGCCACGAGATGATGAAGCCTCGGTAGAGTAGTTGCTGTACAACGAGGAAGTTGGTGAAGACATGTTGTTTCTAGGCGAGATGCTGATGGGCAGCGACTTTGATGGAGATGAGCCTGGTGATGATTCGAAGTGCATAGTTGTGAAGGTGAATATGGTGAACTGGATATAGCGTACGGGGTGGGTCGCTATTGTATATACACACTTGCGGGCACTTTCGGCGCTACAAGATTGCTGTGTGTTTTCGTGATTTTTTCGTCAGTTTTAGTGTCGCGGCAACTAGACCGAGGTGCAGGGGCGGGTTGATGATGTATGACGCCGATGTGGGTTCTGGCTGGAAAAACAGGGTTGCGGGTGCTACTCCGATAGCGTCGGGCAGCGTCTCGAAAAGCGATACGGGAGATTTGCGATCGTTGGATCTGGTCGTCTGGTCGGGGGCGTCTGTTAAATAACAGCCACGGGGTCACTCTTGCGGTGCTAAAGCAAGGGTCAGGAGTTCGAGTCAGTCAGAAGCAATGGCTGTGTGTCTGCGTGTGTCTCGAATGAAGATCAGATGAAGGCCTGGCCGTGGGGAGGGTTCCATATATCTTCCGCCGTAAACAATACACTCTCCACGCCTCGCTCCGGTCCGCATGAAACGCTTTTATTTGGCGCTCTATGATTTGCCTTTTGTTATGAGTCGGTGAGCGACCGCTCTTTGGAAGGGGTGCACTGTGGTTGGCGGAGCTTCCACGCAGCTCAGACCGCCCCTTCACAAAGGCTGCCATTTCTAGCTACCCTAGCCGTCAGCCCCGTCTGCTCCGCTGCGCCTGCGAGCTCATCCCGGCTGTCGGGGCACCTCGACCGTGACATGGCAGCCCATCCTTTGCCCTATCGCTGGCCCGGTCGCTTGCCCTATCGACGTGCGCACATGCGAAATGCAACGATGACTCGTCCACAAGGCCATCAATCACTGTCGGCTGCCAGCGAGCACGCTTCGCTGCCTTCTCCAAGCCTGCCTCGTCACTGTCAGGCGTCCTCACTGTAGCCACACGTTGCTTTGCAATCCTGAAGACTTGAAAAGCATCTGGACAAGGGATGTGACAGTGACAGCGGTTACACACCCCACGACTCATTCACGCCACGCCCGTCTCCGCGAGTATCGATGCGGATAAGATTTCGTTGCATAGCTGAATGCAGTAAGCTTAGTATCAGAAGATCATCTCGGGGATGAATAGGGAGACCCTTGGTGGCATCCCCACGCTTTCATCCGGCGGCATCTGACATCCGCAAAAGGAAATGCAAACGCATGCCCCGGGATACTGTCCGCCTCTCCGTGCGCCATGTGCAATAATGAAATGAATGGCGATTTTTTTACGGATGCTGCCCAAACCGTCCATCTGGCTGTTTGACGACTTGATTTGAGTGTCGCAGGTTGGCCACCCTTCGCCTAGCCGACCACAGAAGCCGACACACAGCCCGACCACAGGCAGATCCTCGCCGTTTCGAAACGGAACCGCTCCACAAAGCTTCCTCAAGTCTGAAGAAAGCCTCGGATCACGAACTTCCTATTTCGCATCGAGGTTTAGCCGGTCAAGCACATGGGGTGCATTAGTCGCCATCACATGCATTCGGCGAAGATGATCTCAGGGTCCAGTGGATGACATTCCCCACTCGTCGCCTCCGAGACAATTTCTAGCCTGCGGGTCCTCTTCACAACTCTCATCCACCAGTAGTCTTCCATAGCCGGCAGGTACTTTACAGCCCGTGGAGCGAGGTAGCATTGCCACCGATAGTTGTAGCGAGGTACATCTCGGCCCGGCATGGATTGTATACTCTTTCAACCGCCATTATCGCTCGCTGCGACGGTTTACAGGAGTCATACTTGCAGCCGCAGCGGATCCGTGCTGCCCCCGAACAAAGTCCAGCTACCTTCCTTTCGTTATCAAATTCCGAATTCGTTGCGTTCGCGTTGTACGGAACCCCAAATGCTCACGGCTGACCTGCAGTGCGCGGGAGGCTGAGTAGAGATCTGTAATGTCCGCGTCGCATGCAGTGAGCACACCCTCCCGTGCGCATCCATTACTGCAACGGTTTCCGCAAATACAACGCTTTGTGCCTATAAATTCGCAAGTATCACGAAGGAAACGGAGCACAAAGATCAGCCCTGTCGCTTGCATTGCGTGCAGCCGCGTGCGGGTGAATGCTGGAATAAAGCACCCTGCTTTCATCTCCACGTTTTCGCGACCCGTTTTTTGCCTGTACACTCTGCCGGTAATCTGGGGTCGGAGGCAAGAAATTGTCTGTGCTTGCTCTGGAAACTGGGGATCGTGAGTCCGTCCGCCCTAGCATGGAAGGTTCTTCCATCCTTCCATGCGGAACTACCGTTCCAGAGTGCTCGTGCGCAATTCCTCGCGTCGAGGAACGAACCATCCATATTGCCTTTGCCGAGGTTCTGTTTTACCCTCAAACCAGTACCATAGTAAAGTTCTGGTTCAGTTGCCGACTCGGTCAGAAGGTCGGTCGGGCATCCAGGCCACGTTGCCGCTACTCCTAGCCCCTTCGCTATTGCTGCACAGAATGCGGGTGGGCGACCGAGCTTGGAAGGTTCCAAATCGCGTGTGAACAAACTTTACTTAGCTGACACAAAGGGTTCCCTTGTTTGCAAGTTCGCATGCAAGGAACCACATGCCTGTTTTGCGCAAACTTCGAGATGCAGGGTCTGCCGACCCACGAAACAGCACCTGTTCATGACGACGTTTGTCCCACAAACGACATCAGCCAACACCCCGACGCAGCAGGTGTGCCGCCGTCTCCATCACGACCCCATCTGACCCCATGTCAACACCCGTATCACTTGCCTGGATGCTATCACCAAACTTCATTTATGACGTCGTTCTGCGGCAGAGCCGCACTAAACCGGCGGCACGGCGTTATTCCTTCATGCACCTTTTGCAAAACTGACGCCCTCGCCAAAAAGTCTCTGCTATGATATCCACATGCCAGTACGAAGTAAACGAAGTTCATCTCGGTGAAAATGCACGTGAGTGGATCGGTAGCATCATCGTGCTTATGGTGCGGCTACAGCCTTCAACTAGAAGCCCGTCACCCTTTCACATGGAATGTCCGATGTGGACCCAAACGATAAAGATGCTTGAAAGGGTAAAAATTTCAGCGCTCCGATGTGGAGTTTCAGGAGAGATACATCCGATGTGTTTTCGTCGTCCTGCGAACCCACGATTCATGGGTGCTGGCGAAAACCGGCCGGGTGCTGTGGCTGTGGAGCAGGTGTTGGAGCCTCAGTTTCATGCAACTTCTCAACACACACCGTGCAGTGGCGGTGAGTGGATACAGATTCAAAATTCCATTCACGGCCGCGGTCTGAGCGGTTCGAACGGCTCAAATAATTTCAGAATTTGATTTCTTTCACAAGTTAAATTCCCCAAGTTCTCGAACGCCCGCGCCAGGAAATCCAGAGCCAGATCCTACACACTACCAGACTTGATGTACTTTCCTCATCTGGAGATACAACCGCCAGTGTGGTTGTTTGAGAGCGTGCAGATGTACCATGGAATTATCGGCCTAGGCCGCCGTTGAGATCAGCAATCGCCCTGCGTCTGGCTGCATGTCACTAGGTACTCGACAGGCAGGTGCATGGTAAATAGCATCTAAAAGGAATAATCCGTTGTTGTGTACACAGTATACAACACTTGGTTGTTCTCGGTTGGGAATTTTTCCGCTTACAGTTGAGGGGAGGAGAAATTCCGGTAGCTGATCAAAACCGGAGAATTAATGGATCGTGAGGAGCAGACGCGGGGATGCACGCTGGGCACACAAGATCTAGTGCGAGATGGTATTTACCGAACTGTCATCTGTGACAGTCGAAATAGGCGATGTGTTTCACTGATAAACGATTTGCAGCGTGCATTTGGCAGCTTGCTTCCGAGCATTCGCGTTGGACGCAGCTACGAGGCTCTGACAGCTGCCACTCGGTACGACTACATCGTCGCATCCCTACTGTAACAGGATAATACCACCAGATAGTGTGTCACACCATATTTGACCTTGTTTGCGATATCTTATCGGAGTTTGCTGCACAAATGCAAGTCTTATGATGGAGGGGTAGATTCAACGGAGCCTCTTGGTACGCATTAACGAAGTCTACTCCTCCAGACGCACACTCACCAGGCACTGGTCACAAGACAAGGGGAAAGGTCTCGCCGCCTTGTGGCCCTCTCCGCCTTGCAGTCCCCTACATGTTGTTCCTCGGACAGACTATACAGCGTCTCAACATCGTAACAGACAAAGAAACCGCTGTGAGCGGTGACTCACCGCTTGACCACTGTGCTCCCAACACCGCTCACCTCCATATCGTACTTCATGCAGTGCGACACCTAAAATGCAAGAATGTCGATCCTTTGACTTCCGCTGTCGGAGTCGAGCTTGAAGGCTGTCAGATGGACAATAACTGCGAGCAAGCAGGGCTATGCCCAGTTGTTACCCCGAGGAGTCATAAGAAGGGCTACTGCCTTCCATTCCTCCACTTTCTTCTCTTATTAGCGCCTACACGGTAAATCAAGTTTATTACATGCCTATTTGACCACGCATACGATTCGCTAGTAGCTTGATCGGTCATTGTCTGCCTCGTTCAACTTCTTTCGCCGCGACAGTGGCGCTTCGTGGTAATTCTCCTCTTCTTCCTACCACCCCGAGTGCCCTCGCGTGGCAGTATCTCGTCGCTCATTCGCCTACGCGATAAGGCGAAGACTAGCCGCCTGGATGTATGTCGTGCATATGTCACTGTTTTAGGTGCTCCAATAAGCCTTACCCCACGCGGGGCATACAGTGTTCATCACGAGGGCGCTTGGCTATCCCCACGCCACACCACGACTTGACATGTGAATTCGCCTCATGGCCAGAAGCTTACAGCGGCTATTACGATCCATCTTGATGAATTCGGCATTTGTTATCCTGCTCATGTTACCATGGATCAAAGACGAGAATGCTCCGCTTCCCGAGGATATAGCGGTCATTGTCTTAGACGGGACGTGGGGTACCGAGTTAGGAAAGCCGGGGTGGGGAAGACTTGTGGATTCTGCCCTCCACAGTCCACACACTTTTTTGCCTCTTGCTCCATTCATTCTCCATATCGTGCTGTGGAGATATTGTGGGTTTTCTCGAGACCCTGATGTACCTTTGACCGGTTTTCAGTGTTTTGAAATGGCATTTTCCGTAACAAGAAGCTGACGGAGAGGTTGCGTCATTATGGAGACCAAATGGGTCTTCGTGGTTACAAGTCGAAGTAGAGCTGGTGATCAGTGGGTATTTAGGCATGATGGTGTTCGGCATGTGAAGTTGAACGGAAGGGATAGAGATGTAGTGACTGTGATGTGAACGTGTTGCTTACGTGGCAGTAATTGCGGAAGTAAGGAAACTCGGGTATTGCTTTGACTTGGATTCGCATGAACGGAGGGTGAGTTTAGCACATGACCTGATATCGCGGTGCAATGTGCATCGTTCTCTGCTTGTGGATGAAGTAAAATTGCGAAAATACGTGTACGTTCATAAGAAACCATGCTGAAAGTTGTGTGCCTTCATTGTGTGATTATATTGCAGAATACTACAAGTACTATGTTTGGGTCTTGGGTAAACGAACAGACGACATGCACTCCACCCAAGAAAGAACTGACTGATGGTCGCCGGGTAGTAAGTCACGCAATCCAAGGACCATCATCCCCGGGGACCAGTACGTTCTTCTGAGTCACCGCGTGCAATCTATGACCACGGTATACCATGTGCCAGAGAGGTCAACGCTTTCGTCACAGAGGCCACGGCACTTCAAGCCGGAGCCCAGTAGCCATCCCAGTTGTATTTCAGTACCTCGTTACCCCAAGACATCCATTTACTGACTAGGTACCGAGAAAAGACCTCAAGCGCACTGTAATCATTCGAATCCACCAGATAGGGTTCGAGTAACGTCTTCAGACACGGTTTCCGCGAGTGGATATCTGGTACAGCAGCGATGACTCTCCTTTTGACCGTTGGCGCGTGTGCCATCGTCGTCCACGAGTTGGGGGCCGCACGACCCAGCAGCAGAATTTCATAGGGCTTGCGCATGGTGCTATCAATGTCGAACATGGGCTCGCCTTTGGTCGTCGTCTTGATCCATATCCATTCCTCGATCAAGCCCACGTTCCACGTTTCAAAGAGTCCGCCAGGTCCAAGCACATGTTGTCTCAGTGACTGCTTGTTCGTGATCCAGACGCCCACAAGGGCATTGTGCTCGAGATAACTGTCGATATCCATGTTCAGTAGCATTTTCTTGAGGTACGGCATGCCGCCAACCTGCTCATATGCGCCCTTCCGCTTGGCTGAACGATTGGGCCATGGCGGATCCAGCAGCACTAGATCAAAGTGTCGTGGAAGGGTGTATTCGTTCGTGAGCTCACGAAACGAGGTACGGAAAGCGTCCGATGCAGTGGAATCGCTAAGGAAGAATGTGGAGCGAGGTGGTATTGTGAAACGATACTCTGAACCCGGCTGAGCAGATTGCGACGTATTTGTGGCGATCGCAAGTGCTACGGAGTGGTGGTTGGGGTTGTGAAAGGTACCCGTCCATGGTTCAGTTTGTGCGTCCGCAGAGACCGTTTCAGCGGCCTGCGTTGTGCTACTTGTAGTCTCACGTGCAGCGCGGTACGACATCATCCACTGTGGTGCCGTAGAGGCTGGTTCTGCAACCTCGGAAGTTGCGCCGAGCGAAGCCATCATCTGTTGCAGGTTGAATGCGGTATCATCTTCTTTCGTCTCGCCGGACGCTGCCCACTCCCTCATCCGAGCCTCGAGCTCTTTCTCGGAGATTTCGTCTACATCCATGACCTGTTGTTCCCCACGGACTGGCTCCTGGGTCATTAGCTTGCGCTGTGTGCACCACGGCCCTGAGACCTGTGCACGTATCTGGCGGAGTGCATGTTCAGCAAGAACTTTGTAACGTTGGTCATCAAGATGCAACGACAGGAAGTCGTGGTTAGAGGCTTCTGCCACTGTCGCATGCGGCGTGGTAGTCGTGTCTTGTGCCTGAGTCTTGTTCGTTCTAGACTTCTGTGTCCTGGGCCGATAGTCTTCTTTCGGTTCGATGGGAGTATCCAAGGGTGGAGTAGAGAGCAGCACTCCCGAGCGGTCGCCTTGTGCTGCTGCGATAGATGTTGGTATATCGATCAACGTGATGTCTCCCTCCACGTTCTGGTAGATGATGGGGCTTGGAGAAGTCATGACGGGAAGTAATCGAAAGGAAAGGACAATGATGGAAGATTTCCTACCAATTCTAGTCTTACGTCACAGCTACTTCCTGCTCGCGATTTCCAAGACCACACTCACGCATTCACCACATATTCTCATACATGCACGTGATCAACGATAACGAGGTCCTGATCGCAGACTTCACGATGCGCTTGTGGTGTTGAGGGCGCCATGGGAAGCATTTCCGATGGGTAGCGTCGGATGAAATGATCTGGGCTAAGTGCCGGCCGAAAGCAGCAGATCAGCCTCGGTAAACGTCATCGCCGTGGCTGCATCTCAAACACCAAACCACACAACGGCGTTGCTTTCTAATCCCCATACACGCGACCCCTTCCACGTTCTCAACCACGTTCCTCGTTGTAGCCACGCGAATCGACAACGCCAAGGAAATCGCATTTCACTGAATTCATGTCGCGGTAACCCCACGCAACTCAGTTCTGGAATGTCCACGGATCTCCTCCGCTATGACGGAAACAAATCGAATATCATGACGACGACTGCGGCGCCAACAAATCGCGCAAGCAACATAATACCAGACCATGACACGGCCATGTCAGCGAAGAAGGAAGGCGGCGCGGCCACGGCCTCTGGAAAGAAGAAGACGGATAAGAACAGCATGGAATATCTGATCAAGAGCGGAGTGGCAGGAGGGTTCGCCGGATGCGCTGTATGTCAAGACACACTTCATCACATGAAGCAAACCATCAAACGTACAAGTACTAACAGCCCAACAGGCAAAGACGGTAGTAGGCCCCCTCGACCGCGTAAAAATCCTCTTCCAAACCCGCAACCCCCAGTTCGCGAAATACGCCGGCTCTTGGAGTGGTTTCCCTACGGCAATCCGCGACATCTACGTCAGCACCGGAGTACGTGGTCTCTTCAAGGGTCACTCGGCAACACTCCTCCGCATTTTCCCCTATGCCGGCATCAAATTTCTCGCCTACGAGCAAATACGCGGTCGCATAATAAAAAACAAAGCGCAAGAAACGCCGGGCCGACGGTTCATCTCGGGCAGTTTAGCAGGCATGATGAGCGTCTTCCTGACATACCCCCTCGAGGTAATCCGCGTGCGCCTCGCCTTTGAGACAAAAGAAGAAGCCCGCAGTAGTCTCGTAACTATAGTACGAAAAATATACAGCGAGCAAGCACCACGAATATCGCAACCAAAGAATCCCATCACAGCAACCGCAACCCACGTCGTCGAAACCGTTACCCCGCGCTCCGGCCTTTCGAACTTCTTCCGCGGCTTCACACCCACGCTTCTCGGCATGATACCCTATGCGGGCGCCTCGTTTCTCGCCCACGACTCCATGTCCGATCTCATGCGCATCCCCATTCTCGCTCCTTACACAACACTGCCCAATACCTCTCGCGAAGAATCCAGCACCTCAAGCCACAAGCCCGCGCAATTGCGCTATTGGGCTGAACTGACTAGCGGTGGTATCGCAGGCTTCTTTTCACAAACAGTGTCTTACCCACTGGAAGTTATAAGACGGAGAATGCAGGTTGGTGGTGTCGTTGGTGATGGCCATCGGCTTAGTATACCGGAGGTTACGAGGAGAATCTACATGGAGAGAGGATACAAAGGCTTTTTCGTGGGGCTGACGATTGGCTATGTCAAGGTTGTTCCGATGGCTGCTGTCAGCTTTTATGCGTATGAGAGGGGGAAGTACTATCTGGGCATATGAATACGGGATCGATCGGAGAACAAATGATGATTCTGCATGAGCGGAGAGAACACAGATTAGAGTTGGACAGTTCAGGCGTTTTGGAGCTGAAATATGCAGAGGATTAGCTGTTTTTTCAAAAGGTGTTGTCAAGGTTGATAGTGTTGACCACGTACATAACATTGCGAGTACAGCGTGTAGATAGAAGATACCAAATATGCCACTACTGGACCTCAGACCATATCTAGTGTGTTTGATCATCTTGCACAGCTTTGGTATTATCCATTGAATCTGTGTCGCTCGTTGCAGAATCGATTTCATGGTGGCTATCGACTTGATCTCAGAGGTGTGTTCCTAGCGAATAACTTGGTAGTTGAGGAATGACATTATAGACGCTGAAGCCTGACGTTAATATTTGATACAAGAGTGAGAACGTTAAACTACAGTTCACTCACTTTTGTGTAGTAACAACCCCCAGGTTTGAGGAAAGAGCCATCCTATGTTGTTATTGGTACCTGCCACAACCACTAATTACTGCCTATATAGCCAAATCATCCGTAAAATCAATCCATCCCATCTATAAACCAAGAGGTTCACCCTTAGTGATAGACGCCTTGAGGCTTATGACTCGAATCTTGTGGGGGCCGAGATGGTCAGACTTCAAAAAGAACTTGATGTTGTATCTGAATTCCTCATCAGATACTTCGGTCGTGTCGCCCTTCTCCAAGACCCACGGTATTTCTCTTTTCATATCCTCCCACGACATGTCCTTCTTAGGGTCTATATTGCCGACGCTACCCAAAGCATTTGGAAAAAGTTTCATCCTGATTAGCGTATATTCCACCATCAGGAGAGAGCTGAAAACATGGAGAACTGGTTGCGCGACCCCGCTTTTGTAGACCACAAATATATTGTTACTGCGACTTCCAAGCCGGAGCTCGAACTGAACAGCTACTACGGAGGAGTAGTATGGATGACCGAGAGCGTCTAGTCTCGTCTGTAGGAACACGGCGTCCGAGTGATCCCACAACCATTGCGGAGTTACTCGAAGGATCTCGAGATATTTTTGCTTGGGAATATGCAAAGCATTCTTCCGGGAAGCAGCAAGGTGAGTGAAATCATCGGTATGATGGAAGTCAGTTCTTATATAGATCGTATCTTCATATGTTCGTGTCTCGGTTATGTAGTCACTATCGTCAGAGCTAGAGGACGCATTGTGATCCTCCAACCGAGGGAGCCTTCGTAAACGACCATACAGACGCGGTGCTAGCTTTCGAAGGCCAATCTCACGAGTCGCGGAGTCGTCCGTAGTCGCAATTTGAAGGACGTAAGTCGACATTTCCGGCTCCTGGCGCGATGATCGATAGAATAATTTGAAGTCCCCAGTGAGCAGAAGACCTCGATTTGTGATGGAGAACTCAGGTCCTAACCCTGAAGAGGTCTTTTGGAGATCAGCACTGCGTGCGAAGGCAGCTGGAGAAGTAGCAAAGACTTCAACAAGACTGTCCCACTTTTTGGTGCGCGGCATAACAACATTGTCCCATCCTAGTATAGTGAGATCGTTACTGCGCTTGATAATTTCTTCTTGAAGACGTAGGAACGCTCTTTTGCCCTCTCCATATATTAATGGCATATTGATCTCGAAGATACCAAGAAGACAGTACGCCAT
This sequence comes from Alternaria postmessia, assembly GCF_024291825.1. Taxonomy (NCBI): domain Eukaryota; kingdom Fungi; phylum Ascomycota; class Dothideomycetes; order Pleosporales; family Pleosporaceae; genus Alternaria; species Alternaria postmessia. The sequence goes on along the minus strand of NW_026260161.1, from coordinate 51,663 downwards.
ATCTTCAGTACGTTTGGTGACTCGCTTGGAAGCCCAGGACATCCGTGCACCAACAGACTCCTTGTATATCGCTTTTGGCTTGAGTAAGACCTTAGTAGGAATTGAGGTGAACTTGGATATAGTGTCGGTGTGGTCCTTCCTTCTCCCCCTGAACGTCCAATCTTGATCGTAAAATTCTACGTTCGATGGAGCAAGTAGTTCCTGTAATGTCCAACCTAACATTTAGGTATACAAGGTCAGTATATATGTCATATTCAGTCCGTAAAGAGACATCTCTTACCTCTAGTGAACCAACGGCATTTGGCAATTTGATCCTCCAGTCCCACATGGGCAGGGAGATCTTCCAGGGCAACATAGCAGACCTTTGCTTGCCTGTACCAATTATACATTGAGTTGATCGACTCTGTTAACTCAGCACTGCTAGACTTATCGACTATCACAAGCCAAGATCACGTTAGCGAATATACGAAGGATGATTTTGCCATGAATTGTCTTGTGCCGAAAGTAGAGCTACTCACTGTTTTGATGTCAGTGATACGAACCTGTCATGTATATTTTGTAAACTGACCTGCAACATGTATCCACCCAGATGTACTGGAGCTTATCTCTTTTGGCCTGCTTCGCGCACGCGTGGATCTTGTTCCATCCCAGTTTATGGGGATTCGCCATATTCACTACATCGAGATAAGTGACCTCATCGCTATCCGCGCCCCATGTATGTGAGAGAATGGCGTATGGTGGTATATCACCCTCGTAATGCTCGACGAGGCTGAGGTCCTTGTCATCGTCGAGGCGTAAAAGACGCATCGAACGAGATTGTACGGAATTACAAATAGCAAGCAATGCTATTGAGGAAGGGGTATACAGAGAGGTTGCGATAGTTCTCTATTGACGGAGAAGGTGAGATGAGAGTGGGTAAGCGCTGCGAAAGGGAGTGGGGCAGGAACGCTCAAGGCTGCAGTAATCATCACGTGGCATTGTGAGTTTGGCGAGTAACGACACTTCCAGATGGTATTCAAATACAGACGAACGAAAGGTGAATTTCTTAAGACCTTATCCAGCACGTCCATCAAATCAACTGAAATGCGAATCTCTTAAGGCCTTGATAAGAAAACACTTAAGAGTATATCATGATATGACCATTGGACATTTCCAAAGCACCCCACAGTAGTGCCACGCCATGCCATGCCATGCTAATGCTGTTACCACCCACCCATACATACCCCAACACTACTTGAGCGTATCAACCAACTCCCTATAAATCTTCTTCAAATCCCTCACATCGCCCTCTAGCTCCTCGACCCTCTCCGTCTTCTCGCCCAACATATCCAAGGCCGCCTCCTCTCTAACCTGCATCTCATCCATGCGCTTCTCGAGATCAGCGACCCTGTCACCGTTTTTGCGCGCCTCGTCGACTTCGCGCATGAGTGCTACGACTTCTTCCCTCGCCTCGTCGCGCTGCGCGGTGAGGCGCGCGAGCTCCTCTTTGTGTGTTGCTTTTTCTGATTCCAGACGGCGGACTGCGGCGGACATGCGCTCTACGAGTTGGACCGAGGGGCCGGCGCCGGCGGTGGAAACGGATATCATGTCGTTGATGGTGCGGTGCGGCGAGGATGTGTTTTCAAAGGGGTCGTTGTCGTGGTCGATTGTGTGGATCGAGGGTGTGTCTGGGACTCCTCCTCCGGCGAGGTTCGACATGCTGGACGGAATCGAGTCTTGTCGTTGAGGGGTCCCGATTTCTGGGGTGCGGACTTTGTTGGACTTGTTGTGGCGGGAGCTCGAGGGGCGGCGTGAGGCTTCGTCAAACATGCGGTCCATGGGGGACATCATGGGTAGGTCCATGCCGCTGGTGATGGAACGTGGGTTTGGGCGGCGGTTGTAGATACCAAGTGGATCGGGCGAATGCCTTCGTTGGGCTATAGAGGGTGAGTCTGTCCGCAGGTATTGAGATTCGCCCATTAGAGATGGTGTCTGTATTTCCACCTTCCACTTGTTCTTCTCGTCTTCTATTCGTTGTTGGAGCTCAGCCTCCCAGACCTTCTTCTCTCGCTCGAGTTCTGCCTGTGCATCTTGTGCGGCAGACTCTGCTTGCGTGAGCCTAGCTTGCAGCTTTTGGGCTGCAGCACGCTGCTCGGTCAGGTCGTGCTCGAATGCTCGGGCTCGCTCGTTGATGCTCTCGAGCTCGTCTTCCAGTCGACGTGCTTTTGAGTTGACGTCTCTTGCTTTCCGCCTGACGTCAGATTCGCGCTTCGCCGTTTCGTCTCGGTCCTTCTCAAGAGCCGCGACGCGAGATGTCAAAGTGGTCTCAATACCTTGCCAGTTCTCGGAAGCTAACGAGTACTGAGTCTGCAACGTCTCGATCTGTCGCAGAAGCTTGGCCTGTGAATCGCCAGTCGCTGATGAAGATGCCTCTTCTGTGCGGCTGCGGAGCAATTCTAGCTTAGATTCTAGATTCTGAATCCCATGTCAGTGTACATGCATTTGCAAAGGTTCGTCATCACTTACAGCAATCTCGCCACGCAGTTCCAGCTCGGCGACCTTTGCCTTCTCCTGTTGGCCCTTTGCTTCATCTCTGGCCGCTTGAAGTTCTCTCTTCGCACGGTCTTCGGCAAGCTTCTTCTCTATCCGCACGTTCTCAATGTCCTCCTTCAGCGACGCAGTGGCCCTCTTCTCTGCTTCCAGCGCGCCAGACTGAACCCTCTTTTCGGCATCTTCTGCCCGTGAGAGCGCATCGCTGAGTTGTTTCCGCAACTCGGATATTGTAAGTCCAGCTTCCTCGCGCTCTGCTCTAATAGTCTCGATATCCTTTTCGATCCTGCCTACAATTTTCAGCTTTTCCTGCGCAGACTTTTCCGCCGCCTCTGCGCGCCGTGCCCTTTCCGACTGATCAGTGATGCTCTTCTCCGCCTTGGTCAATCGCTGCTTGAGAGTCGCAATTTCCTTGTCCTGTTCCAAAGCCTTGGCGCGCATCTTCTTGATAGTGGTGAGATGCTTCATCTCCGTCTTTGAGAGCTTCTGGCCCTCTTCCATGAGTGCAGCGATCTGCGCATCCTTGTCTGCCAGCTTCTTGTCCACCGGTGTTGCTCCAGAGTCAGACTTGGCAGCCTTGGCAGATGCAGCGAGTTGCTCAGACATGTATGTCAATTTGGACTGTAGAGCATCGATTCGCTCTAGGTGTGCGTTGAGCTCCTCGCGGTTGTCCTTTAACGTCTCTTGGTATGTGTTCTGGAGTAGAGATAGCTCGACTTGTATTTCTTCGGGGTCTTTGGCTTCGGGAGGCGGTGTTGGGGTAATGGCGTCGACAGAGGGTCGCGACGGGTCGCTGTCGAAAGACTGGCGTGGGGAGGATGTCTGTGGGGTGACAATGGAGGGTATCGAGGGCATGGACATGGTGGGAACAGGCGTCGATTTTGGTTGTTCGGCTACCAGAGGTGTAGGTGGTGGTGAAGTCGCTGGGGGAGAGACTATGGGCGCAGGTGCTTCTACAGCGGGTTGTGGTGTCTGTGAAGGCTCCCCGGCCTTACTGCCATCTGACTTGGTCGCCTCATCTTCTTTCACTGTGGTAGCTTCTTCCTTGGACGGTACAACTTCCGTCACTGGCTCAGGCGCCTTTGAATCTATGCTTGCCCTCGGCGATGCGGTGACGGCATTTACAGCAGGACTTGCTGGTCTCGACCCCAGATCCGACGAGGTTCTTGCTTCAGATCCCTTATTCACGGCCTTGGCTAGACGGTCCTGGAGGCGGGAGTTGGGTCGGCTTCGTGACGAGTTGCGCGAGGCTTCTATGCTGTTAGCCTTGCGAAGGGCTATGGTATCATGTCTCTGACAAGGCTACCCACCTGGCTCAACTGCAAGCTTCTTGTCCGTCGCCGCCTTGTCTGCGCCTTCCGTTCTGGCGGCTGCATCCGGGCCCGCGCCTGCTGGCTTTGGGGTGCCATCCTCGGCCAGTATCGTGTCGAGTCGCGACTCCAAGCCCGAGATGGCGCTGTTCCACCAGTTCTTCCCACTCATCGTGCCGTTACAGCCTTGTTGCGTGTGGCGACTCTGTTCCTCGTCTGTGGAGCTTGGCTAGCTTTCACCGTGCACTCGTTCTCCGCCTGTGTTTGTTCATAGCTCAATTGCGCATAAGGCCAGGTTGGTCTGTTGGACGTGGTACGCGGTCAGCTAAGGTTTCGCGGGGAGTTGCAGGCTAAGACTTTCGCAACAACAACAATAACCACCACCATGCGTGGAATGCAGTCGATGTCCGAGACTCGAAATTGCTTGTCGCAGCTAGACGATGCCCGTGTAAGCGAAATAGCCCCCGTCGTATTCGTGTCCTCACGATTCCTGCCGCGCAAGCCCTCAGCATGACGGATGCCGTAGCACGTAGCCAGACAAACGCCGATTGGCTAGCCTTCCGCTCTGCCGCAACTCCGCCCTGACGCAATTCCCACCACCACAACTTATGCAGGGGACTTGGGTCCCGGCCATCGCTTCCGCATGTGAATCGAGGTATGCCATATCTTCACTTTGGCATGGCGGGTACATGCGTTATGCTTTTTTAGACATGCAAATTCAGATGCACTTGCATCTTACGATGGCTACTCGATTTGAACTAGTCTCCCTAGTGGCATCGCTTCTGCCGTCTCTGACGACGACGATAACATTTCTTTAGTTCTGCCTGATAGTCGTCGTATAAGTACACAGATAGCTTCATTTCGTCCATCTTTTCCGCCACACACAACCATCCACCATTACCTTCAAGATGCCTCTCGCTGTAAGTTATTCTCCAGTCTAGTATCATCTTCTTATCCTTCACATGTACCGTTTCTCGAATCGTGTTTTCAAGATGACTTATAAATTACCAACACTAACCATTACCAGGCCGTCGGACAGATGCGTTCAATGGCCTCCATGGCCGAGAACCTCAAGCAAGCCCAAGAACTCTGCCAAAAAGCCCACAAGGCAGGCGCAGCCGCCCTCTTCCTCCCCGAAGCAGCAGACTACCTAACCACATCTGGCGGACTCAAGCTCTGCAAATCTGTCCAAGATTCCGAATTCGTACTCGGGCTCCAAGAATCCGCAAAACAATACTCTCTACCCATATCCGTCGGCATCCACGAGCCCACAGACGATGGAAAGAAAGTCAAAAACACCCTAATTTGGATCACTTCTGATGGCGAGATCAGATACCGCTACCAAAAACTCCACCTTTTCGACATGGACGTCAAAGACGGCCCTCAAATGCAAGAGTCTGCAGGAGTAGAACGCGGCGTACATCTAGGCGATCCATTCGACAGTCCCATAGGCAAACTCGGCATGCAAATCTGCTTCGACCTGCGATTCCCAGAACCTGGTCTCGCCCTGCGCTCGCGGGGCGCACAAGTTCTTCTGTACCCCGCTGCTTTTACCACTCCCACGGGCAAAGCAGGACATTGGGAGATTCTCATCAGAGCCCGTGCGATTGAGACGCAGAGCTACATCATTGCAGCTGCGCAGGTGGGTGTGCATGATGAAGAGGGCAAGAGGCGCAGTTGGGGACACAGTATGATTGTGGATCCGTGGGGGAAGATTGTTGCAGAGCTAGGGGGTGATGAGGGCGAGGGAGGCAGTTGGAAGGATGAGGGTGAGATTGCGACGGCTGAGATTGATCTTGATTTTGTGAACCAGTTACGCAAGGACTCGCCCTTGAACAGGAGAACGGATGTTTATGCAGCGCTTTGAAATGGTGAAAATTTAAACATTGCATAGCGTCATAAGTGGCTATATGATGGGCTAATTGGGTATACAAGTCTGCTAGAAATGACCGTTTTCGTATGCAAACATGGAAAATGCAAGATTCAAACTCAAATCTGACGCCCTACCTTCCCATCCCCATCCTCAAACATTCCTTCCCTCCAGCAACCTTGCCTTGCCCGCCAAACTCAGATACGCGAGCGAGTGATCCCGAGTTTCCAATTCCCGTTCAACCCTCGTCCTCACATCCCCCAACCCACACCCCATGCACTCTGCCAACCTCTCCAACAGCGTCGTAAAAAGGCTCCTCCCCTTGCCCGGCTCCCGCTGAGGTCCATGCGCTCTCGGCGGTTCAAATTCGCCCTTGCCGTCCCCCCAACAAGGCCACGCCCAGTCATGCGTCCCATGGTCGACATAAAAGTTGAGCAGCACAGTCTCCGCATCACCCGTATCGTGGTGCAGCAGGCTATCCGAGATGAACTCGGGACCGAGAACTAAGGCGGCTTCGGCAAAACAGAATTCCAACTCGCAGCGCAGCGAGACTTGGTTGGCGTCCATGAAGCGGCCGTAGGTGCGTTGGTTTATCCAGCCGGAGCCGTGGTAGCGGGCGGAAAGGGTGGCGTGGTGGAGGATGAGGTAGATTGCTGTGAGCGGATCCTGGGGCAGACTCTTGATGTATGTGAGTCGATCTGTGTGGGATGCTAACGAGATGACCGCGTGTTAGTTGAGAGTTGGTTACGAAAGACAAGGTTTGTGGAGTGGAATATGTGTGACTGACCAATCGATACGAGCTTGTATAATAGCAGTAACCCTGCGTTCGCAAGGCTTATGTTATGTCGGAGAACGGCATTGAAGTTGTGTTCGGAGCAGAGGGCGTCCATGACATCGTCTACAATGTCGTACTTGCTCACACAGTCCGCTAGCCAGTCGACGTTTAATCTTCCATCTTGGCGACTGAAATCGGTTTCCGCGTGCCGTAGCTCCTTGCGCATAAAGCTGCCTGTAATAGATTTTTCGTAGTTTTTGAAGATGGCGCAGAGACGGGGATGAGCAGAACGTATTGCGGTTATGAGCGTGCCGTCGTTGAAAGGGAGGTGTTGGATCGTCTTCAAGACGAGCTCAGGAGGAATTCGTGGCGAAATTAGGAAGTTGAGATAGGGAGATGGATCGGGGAGAGTTGCCATGCTGTGCTATAGTATAAGGTATGTGAAGCGCAAGATAAAAGAGTGGTTGTATGCTTGTATGGGGTATGGTGCTGAAGAGAGGTAAGGAGGAAGACCAGCAGCTGTATCGTTATGGTCGCGACTTGTAGCTCTTCTGAGGTAGGAGCAATTCAAGTTGTACTTGCTGTATAGGTCCTTGGGGATGTAAACCGCACGTATCTAGGCCTCGGCATAGGTAAATGGTCCCACGCATACTATATAGTTAATCAGTGAAGACCATGATGGGTGACGACGGGCACCATGATGGCGAATCATCCTCATGATTAGCATCGCGTCAGGTACCAAAGTAACGTCATTCGTTTACCATTGCGATTGCAGAATCTGTGCATGTTTGTCGCGTGCTTCACAGAGGTGTATACATGTTATAGTTTCCAGTTGGCATCCGTGCGTGTCCGGGTGCGCAGACTCGAAGCATTGAATGTAGACTGATCGCTGCGGGTAGACGCTAGACCCGCTGCTGATGACATGCCGGCAGAATGGGGGCTAATGCAGGTGATGAGTGCGATTGCGCAATAGGTCCGAAGTGCAGAACACGCGGGGTGTGAGGGGCTGTAAGAGGAGAGAATGTCGAGGTCGGGAGGGCTGATCATGAGCTAGTGCCATCCCAACCAACCAGACAGCTCTACGCATGACGGAAGTAACCAGTACCATTTGCAGACAGAAACTCCGTTCCGAACATTTCCATAATCCATATAGTAGATGAATGCGCCATGACCCTGGGTATCGTATAGACTCCGTAAATGCAACATTACACATCATAAGTATATCGTCTCCCTACAGCAGATCTATGCCCTCCCTCTCCGCAGCCTGCAGTATGAAGCTCCTGGTCTTCGCATCTGGCGCGAGATCCAGCGGTAGATTGCCATCATTGTCCTTCTTATCGTGCTCCGCGCCCATGGTCAACAGTAGCAGCGCCGCGTCTCCATGCCCCTCGCTCATCGCATGGTGCAGCGCTGTCATGCCGTCCATATCGGTAGCATTCAACGGACTCTTTGCTTCTAACAACGCCTTCATCATCGGTACGCTGCCCACTGCCGCTGCTCGGTGTAGTGGAAGTTGACCCCTCTTGTCCTTTGTCCGCGCACTCGCCGGCGGCTTTTGTGCCAGCAATGTCCGCGCAATATCGAGGTTGACTTTCGATGCGCAAAAGTGCAAGGCAGTTTGGCCGTTATTGTTCTTCGCGTTTACTTCGGCATCTTTGGAGAGCAGTAAGTCGACTATGGCCTCTGCGTCTTTTCGGGAACACGCCATCATGAGGGGCGTCCAGCCGGAGCCATCTGTCACGTCGGGGTCGAAGGACTTGGCTTGCACGAGAGTTTGAACGATAGGGAGGTGGTTGTAGGATACTGCCCAGTGAATGGGGAGACGGTCGTCTGGGTCGCGGAGGTTTGCGAGTTTGGGGTTTGCGGCGAGGAGGGAGTCGACGCGGGATGCTGGGGTTGTTAGAGTTGGTTGGCTGGGGGAAAGTTGTAGATTATAAATACCTTGGCCCTCTCGGCAGGCCTCGTGTATGGCATATTTTGCTTTGTATTCTTCCATGGCGTTGGAGGTGATGCTACAATGTACTACACTGGTGACGTTGACGCGTATGTTAGCCACTTCGCAGCTCAGCCCAAGAAAGTTAACCCCGCTATGACCGAGGCACGGAGATCGCCGCCCCGTGAGATCCTAGTGTCAATGACGTAGTTACCAAATGTATGTCTCTCATGATCACATTGCATCGGAGAGAAAGTCGCAGCGGAAAATTGCAACTTATAACTCTTCCTTACCCACGATCTATCAAGAGCCTGAGGGGATTCATTAAACATTACATCTTCGCTGTCTACATACTGCTCTCTCCCTTTTACGAGCCTCACCATTTCCATTCTCTTGTGACATGCAGTCCTCGACAGTAGCAGTATCGAGCACAGGCGCGACAAACTGTCTAGGCAACTCAAAGCTAGAATGCTGACCAGCTCCTGAGGTCAAAGTTCAGTCCCAGTCTTGTTTCGCTACCGCAAAACCGGGCTCGTACCATAGGGTCTGTCCCGAAACGCCCTGATGCCAAACGCGCATAGTAGTTCCACAGCGACTCAAAGCATCAATCATGCCAGGGACGAATCTATGAATCGACTCATCTCGCTCCGTCATATAATCGGCCCAAAGCATATGCCACGCCGCCTTAGTGTGTAACTCGAGGCTTTCAAGTCGTAAAGCTGTCACTGCGTTGACGATGCGCTTTGTAGCCGCATCTTGCTCTTCACCTGTTGTGTGCTTTCTGCATAGTTGTGCGAGTCGCACACAGCAGATGCTGGTAATGCTCAATGACTGCAAGCTGGTTGGGAGCACTTGTGAAGTGAGTATGTGGATGAGTAGACTTCGATAGTTCAAGTCGATAAGCTCATCGTCTATAGTGAGGGTGGTCAAGCTGCAAAGTGACTTGAAGCTATAAAACAGCCGTCTAGGGTACCGGCACCAATGGATGCTTTTGTAGCTGGCGAGACCTTTTGGGTCATGAATACTTAACCTCTCCAACTTGTGGAACGGATAAGGAGCATTGCGGTCGTCCATTTGCTTCATGTGGTATTTGTCACGCCTCTGGATAGCCTGTTCACCTTCTTTCTTTTCGTTGTCGGTAGCGTCTGTTAAAGGGGGAGAAGAATGTCGACTAAAAGGATCATAGAGTTGAGTTAGGTAGGTACTCGAATCATATATTTCCAAGGTTGGTGGGGTCAAATGATCCTCCTCTGCAATAGCGTCCAGTTGGATCCATGGCCAACCGATGACGATACGCGTTATTGGCATCTCTAGCAGCCTGGTACTGAGGGTGATATCATTTATCTCTTTCCCAAGACAAATGATCATCGCGACTTTGCCGTCGATGACCGGCGCATAAGCCAACAATTGTTGGAGCCATCGCTTTGCTAGAAGCCTCGACGACGACGACGACGACGACGACGACAAAGGAACAAACTCTTCGAGTAGAAGTTTCACCTCAGCCAGCTTCGGCCAGAGTGACGTAGAGCTGTGGGTGCTCGGAAAAGTGTTCGTGTGCTCCTTGTCGGTCAAAGTGAACGAACGAATACGCCCCGCCAACTCTCGATGATCGAATATGGTATTGAAAAGTAGGCTTATCCTAGCATGCTGTTGGTCCGAGAAGGTGAGTTCGCCGTACAGGTATGGTTCTGCTATCGTGCGATGATATCTCGAAGTCTTCAGAAGGGCCGACAGATCTTTCTTGTCGAGACGCTTTGCGATATTCTCGTCTATCTCAGTTGAGAGACGGTTCATGGCGGGCGGTCGAGATCGCGCGATCGGGTGTGGGTAACGTTAGACATCTGTAAAGAGCAGAGAACAGAGAGAAGAAGGCGCGTCTGCAGTGTCGTGGGCACGGACCTCGCGACACGTGTTTTTGCTTTCACCTCACTGCGGTAACCTCGAAAGCGGGGCAAGTACATTAGGCAAACACGTTCAGTTTTTCTCATCATGTGGTGCTGATGTAAAGTTGTGTTTCGATTGCATGGCTTCCATGGTACTGCGATGACCCATGGACAACGAGCCACTCACACCTACCGCACTACCATCGTCACCATCGTTGAAACCAACCATGTATGTACATATGGTTGGAGAAACCATTTCATTCACTCGTTTCCAGGGCTGGTTACCGTCAAATATGGTTCTCGCCTGAACTTGAACAATATCTCAACCATGGTATACTCCGGTCATGTGCTGCTGCTGGAACCTAGCCGTGTAAAGAGGTTATATATTGGGAGGTTAGGCCATCTGCTCTCTCCTCTCAACACATACCCTAAAAATACCCGCGGTTTCCGAGTTTGATAATTTTGCAAGCTATAAGACGACACATCCTCCACACTCGATAACAGACAAGCACCTCTAAATCTAGCGCCACCATGTCGCTCTCAGAGCTTTCGACCGAACTCGACGGGCTCATCATACAGCAGCTACCTCAATGCGCACTCCACGCCCTAACGCTCACTAATAAGTACTACCGCGGGTAGGCAGAGCCATATCTATACAGGAATATCAAGGTACACGATACGAGCAAATATTCTATGGCGCGTCTTGCATTGAACCTAGTCGTCCGCAAGGAGGTTGCTCGGTACATACGAAGCTTTCAGTTGGTTTATACCCGTGAGAACAGAGTAAGAGTACGCGCTTCTGATATTCTGAGAATGGTGAAAGCAAATCATCTGGAAACCGAGATCTTTAATGGTCGCGTCGAGAATGTCCGCGAAAACTTCCTCACAAGGTCACCAGAAGTAAAGAAAATCATACAAGATCTCGCGGGCCCCTTGTGCGGCCCTCAATTTACGCTGAAAAGGTTCACTGGCCAATTCCTAGGTTTTTTGCTTACGATCATACTTCTTCTCGCAACCAACCTCGAACATCTCCAGCTGGAGGATATCGATGATGAAATTCCTCATGAGGCCTGTTGGGAACGATGGCAAGGGTCCACGCAAAGAGCATCCGGAAAATCTTACCCATTCAACAAGTTGAAGAGTCTGGAGTTGTCGATCGGAGCAGAAGCGAGTATCCCGATACTACCACCTACGGAGAGCTTGAAGATTCGTGGTCAGGGCGATAGCCGTCTCTGCTGGCTACCACACAATGACCCTCGTGCCATAGGAGGTATGTGTAGTCTTGAACTTCAAGACGTCCTGATAAATCAGGATGATCTCGAGACGATGATATCACTGCCTCAAATGCACAATATGAAACACCTCAAGATGACTAGAATTGGCCACCCTGCTCTCGAAACTTACAACTATAGACGTTTGAGTCAATTGTTGTCGACGTCCCTCCCAGCACTGAAGACACTCGAGTGGACAGGCGAGAATGGAGTTCATCTTCATGGAACGAGAAGTCCATTTGGCAGCTTCCGTGGATTGATGCAACTGGAAGAACTTACGCTGGACTACCAATACCTTAAACCATGGACGGCAGTCGCCGTTTCTTTACATATTATACACCCTGAACATATCATCCACCCAGAGGCTTTCTTCCCAGCGAGTTTGAAGGTCCTCAGGATTACGAACGTCCCCTCACATGTCCTCATGAGCCTGCAGCGGGAAAGTGCCAACTATATCCTTGGGACTGCTAAGTATCTTGGCCTTTCCAGGTTCGACTTGTATACCGACTTGCCGTGGTCGTCGTCGATTGGCATAAGTTGGATGGAAGCCATTAGGAAGTTTCTGGCGGAGCTGGTGTCTAGCTTGGACGATATTGGTACGTCGATGCGGATATACAATCACATAGATCAAGACGATTCGGAGTTGCTCTGCGAGAAGGGCTATGTGCTTACATGTTCACCGCGGATATGCATGTAGCGCTTGAAGCTTCCTGTAGCTACAATTTCTTAGCGAGTCTTCCCGCTAATTATCGAGAGCTTTCTCTAGTGTGCAGTATGGTCGCGGTCAAATTTGGCCGTCTCGTGGTGCCGTAATCGTGGGTGGTGGCTGAGGCTAGGTGCTCTCCGTACCAAGTTCTCGGATCATACGATTTCGCTACACAACGACAGTCTAAGACTGTTCGATTGAGTTTTTCTAGTAGTTCACGTTACCGCTGCTAAGAGGCTGGTGGAGGTACCGTGACGGCATCGAGCGGGGCGATGCCGCTGTGATTGGGCCGCTAAACCTGGCTACCTGAGCGGGGTGTTACGATGTCAAACGATGCTAGCAGTTTAGCTTTCAATCACCAATCAATACGACATACGCCAGCTAATTGTCATATTAGAAGGTGGGAGGAAACTCGAATCGAGTCGGTGAAGCTGCGTTTGATAGAAGACTGCTTCTCTGTCTGCCTCCAGAACAAGTGCAGACTTTGATCATGTAAATCGCGACGATGGCATGAACACTTCCAAGCACACCAAGACGTTTCTCTATCCAAGCAAGGACTCTGACGAGAAGAAAATGAGTACGTCGTGTCTGATATACACATTGGATATGCGGCGATCGCCTTTCCAAGGGTCATCTTGTTGTCTCCTCTCGATTTCCTCTAGTAACGTCTGGACCCAGAGAAGCTCCCAAGGTCGTAGGTTCGTTTGCGAAAGTCATGTTCTGAATCTTCATTGCACCTTGCCAACAAGGATCTATTGTTCCCCAATCAAACCGGGGTCGTCAACAGATGTATCCACCCTTATTCCTGTTCCTTGATCCTGAATCGATGTTCTATCAGGTTGTAATCAAAATTTTCCTTCGGGTCCATTGATATTTCGTGATTTCTTTACTGAGTAGAACCATAGAGCACGAAAGGACCCTGGTGCTACGCTTCAGGTGCAACTGGTTCACACAGTGCCCTTACTGCGCGCATGAGTCTACGGAATGACGATGAGGAGTCACACAAGGGGTGTTGAGATGACCATTCTGCTCATAGACGCCTTGACCTGGCCTGAAGTCGCGCTGCTTGCCGTCGTGGTCACTGGAGTAATCATACGGCATTTACTTCGAGACGACAGTGTCCATATCCCATTGAAATGGTGTGGCTAGTACGGTTCGGCGGTATTGGCTACTCGATCGCTGGCAGGCTCTTGGACCTTTCTCTTGCATCCGTTACATCTGTGGGTGCCGGCCTTCTCTGGACGAATACGAAATTGAGTCATCGGTCTTATGAACGGCCGGATCCGTCGGTGAAAAATGTACTGAAAAGAGTGAACCCTGACTACTCGTATACTCTATAATGTGGTCCCTATTTTTCACTCTCATTGACGAGAACGAGTAATCCAAGATAGAAAGGATTCAGAGGAACGAAGGGTTGAATTTGATGCATGCTTTATGAGGATTGAAGGTCCTCCTTGGTCTGAAGCAGGGGCTTGCATGGGGACGATAAGATTGGAGAATCTACGGCGGACTTGAGATGGGGTGCGGTAGATGGATTGGGGATTGACTGCAGTCTAGATGCGGGAATATGAGCGACGCTATCGGCGAGTTGCGGATCTGTTCTACGCTTGAATGGGGTGTTATGACGTATGGTTGAGCAGAGTGAACGAAATGGCCAGACCCAGTGATGGTTACAGTGGTAAAGGATTGGCTGTGGTCAGGAGGAGAAATTTCTACGTCGTTCTACACGAAGATTTGAGATTGGCAGTAGGCTTGGAGTGGGTATATTCATCGAATAGTTCCGTGAGGGGAAGAAAACGACACGTTTTTCAGTTGAACAGTAAACGATGTGGCATAAGAAGCCCTAGAATTCGTGTTCTTGATAGCAAGATATCGATGGCGCACCTCAAATCAACTGAAACATCGACCGAATCCGGGGCGGGATTTTCAAGCCATACTTCATATGGGCGAAAAACCGTCGTCCAAATCAAGATAAATCAAACGAATACGTCGCGTTGATGTCTCCGTTGACGTGCTGCTGTCAGCTAATTCTTAGGCGCACCCCCTGCGGATCATTGCTTCGCTCATCGATGTGTGCCAATGAGCGCTGACCCTGACATCAAATGATTTTACGCCGAATGGCTAGCTGGGCATCACACTTGAATTAGGTCCGATCAATACCAGTCAATTGACGGAAAGTTTATCGAATTTGAAGACACACTCATTGATAACTATCCGTTGATCAGAGTCGCGAAAGTCGGGGCCGGGCCTCTCAACGGACTGTGAACTTAATAATGTTCTGTGCTAGGAAGGAAATTGAATTTCAATACTTTGTCGTTTTGTGGCACCTACTCGCTGCCTACAGAAGATGTTGATAGTGGCTCGGAGATGGGTGCTAAATTCATGCTCCAAGGAAATTGAGCTTTTGTAAAGGCTTCAAACGTAGGATAAAAGCTGCTTGTAAAGCGTTATCATGCAGTCTATAAGTTCTGAGATAGACACCAACTGTTTCAATGCCGATTTGTAGAGGATTAAAGGGAAAAAGTTGGTGTCGTGGTTTGATATCTGCTATAGTCTCAAGGAAGACTTGGAGGCGGATACTACGGGTATGGGCTGGTGGAGCAATTTCTTGGGCTGTGAGGAAGCGAAACTCTATTGAACGGCGCGTTGAGAATTATGAGAATGAGTGTGACGTGCTTTAGGGCCTTGGGAGCCCGTTATGGCCTTCACATGGGGTTCGTATAGCGAGTGGATACTGGTGGAGCGGCGTTTTGTTCCGCGAGGAGATGTATCTTCCGAAGTTGTTGATTCGTCATTATTGCTGGTATTCCACGGAGGCAGATAGCAGGATTTCATTCTTCTTTTCTTGTTCAGGTGTCGAAGTGTGTATATGATCGGGCTGCGATGCGCCGAAACCAGACCGAGCCCGTCTTCCGAAGCACCCTCAAACGTCTACATATCCGTTGCTTATATGGTCATTCTCAGGTCCACGGCCATTATTCCCGGAACCCCAGACCCTGAACTTGGTGTTCTTCCGATGCTTGTACCCTGGTTTCAGATCTCATCTGCTAGACTGCACCTGCTCACTCCTTGAGAATTACGATGCCGACGGCATACTGCCACGTTGCATTATCAGGTCGCCGTTGAGGATGCCGCAAGTTAGTGATTGATGCGTAACGCGCTGAAATCTGGGCGATCTTCGCCTTGCTTAGGATCACTAATCATTATCAGCGCAGCGGTGGAGTTGATGCCATGTTAAATCACAATGTCGATAGAATGCCGTAACGCCATATGTTGGGTCTCGATGTTTAAAGAGCGTGATTGGTGGGAGTTCTGGATAACTTCACATACAGCTATGCATTCTTCACTTCGAGAAATGTTAGTACTCTCCATACGATACGAGGAGTGAAGACCCGATGATCGTTGCCATACTACATCAGGCCTCCAGCAGAGCCCAAAGTCACCTTCCTTATCCTTATGAGAAAGTGGTATATTCCAAACTTGGCCAACTCTTGCCTATGCGAAGACTGCGGCGACGAATAACTTGATCAACGCGTTGGCTAGAGACAATTCCTCGCCTCCCTAAGCAGAGCTAGCATGTTCTTGACTTGACCTCGTCATTGAAGTACCACAACGAGCTCTAGGCCAAGGTGGACTCCGAAGGCGATATGATGCTACAATGTAGCAGTAGAATTTCAGCTTCGGTGTTGCGCTACCGGAGAGCTGGTAAACATGGAGTGCTTTCCACTGGATTGGATCTCCGCGGCCCTCGCTTTTCTGAGCAGCGTTAGCATCTCCGCTTCGTTATGATACTAACGCATCACGAGGTGTGCGACAAAGTGCCAAGCTAGGAGAAACCGAAGTAATACCGCGTGGTATGGTCTTTCCGCGTTTGCGATGTTCGCATAGAGAGTATTCTTTCGGTAGACTGTCGATTGGGCTTGCCCTGGATATCCACTGATCTGCCGATCCACTTATTAACGCCGATGGTTCCTCGCCCCACCCCACATTCCATCACGATACCGACGCAACACGAGGGGATCCCACGCCATCTTTCAGAGAACACAACAAGGTAATCCATGTCCAGCTTGCCGTCTTACCATAGTAACCGTAAACGGCCAACCTCCCGCGGCAGCGCTCCGAACGGGACGTAGTGCGCCGAAAATAAAGCAATTGCGAAGTACCTATGGTCGGAGGAGTTCCACTAATCTTGAGAGCCTCTGCAGCTCTTATGCCAGGTGCTGATCTCTAGCCGACGAGGACGAGACCTCGGGTTCGACTTCTAAGCCGACGGCGTTGGACGGCATCCGCGAACGAGAACACCCTGAATCGAGTTCGAAGCCGATGAGATACGCGGCATTCGAGCTTGAGTCTGTCTGGGACCGATCCGATGTTTGGCGAGCTCTTCTTTGTTTCCTGTCCCGTTCGATATAGTGCCGCTGCGCTTCCAACGCTTCGTTTGCTAGCCCCACAGTCGGCGCTTGATGACGACGCTTGTCGTAACGTCCACGATACCAGACAGCGTACTACTATCACGGTAAGATATCAAATCTCATGTATTCTCGTGTACCTGCGGTCTTGAACGGTTCAGCCGATCGGGAAGGCCAGAACAGATGAGCTGGCATGGCAAACACGCGTCGCTCTTGCCTCCCTGCCTTAGCACAAACTTTCCCTCCGCCGCAATAACATATCATGAGAAGTATCCAAAAGAGGCTGAGATGTGGATCAGGGTACCAGCTACTCTTGGCTGAGTCATAGCGAATTTTAGAGCGTCGGAAGCTGCACAGCCGGGCAGATCATAATCAGGTTCGGTATCGTCGCCGACGAAGAGCTCGTGCGAAGCCCATAAGGCAGGGCAGATACCGCTGTCAGATAACTTCCCGTGATGATCTCCATGACGCCGGGTCTCCGAACATTGCGATAGGTTGGGGTAAGTCACCGACTGCGATTCCCATGGGCTACCCATGTGGTTGGAAGATGGGTCGCTACAATGAGGCTCGTTGCCACATTGCGGTCCATCGTATGCAAAGTGTTTCTTCTTCATCGGGCCGTCAGGAAATAGACACATGCAACACCATCCAATGCGAGCTTAGCGGCAACCGCCGCTACGCGACACTCAGCAGTCGCAATATTGTTGGGGGTATGCACTACAATGATGCTGTCAAGTCAACCCCTGCTACCTCCTAGGCAAAGCTGAGTTTCTCCGCTCGATCGTGTCACCTGCAGCACCCAAATGCGCGGGGTGAGGTGCGGAGTGTAGATTCCGAGTACTAGAACAATTCTTGTATGATCCTGTTTGGCGATGATCCTCTCAGGCATTAGATGCATTTTGTTTCATGGTCGGTGACGTTAAGTGCTTACTTGATTAGTTAGGGTAGGAGTCTAGGGGCTTGAAGTGGGTGGGGAATGGGGGCGGATGAGGAATGCAGTTTCCCCGCCTCACGTCCCCGACCCCCGATGTTCATGCGCAACGTCGTAGGGCTGCATTCACTGCAACTTCCCGGTCAATACCCCCCATCCCACGGCATAATGGCATAGCTCCAGAGAGTGAATCGCAGGATGTTGGCTTCGTTTCTTCGTGCCCTAGTAGATCAAGTCTATCTGAATCGCAAGCGTAGGATAAGTTCTCAGTACGTAGGTAACCAAGCCCCACGTTTTAGTGCACTGCGCTTTCACATTAGCGCACTCATCCCATTAACGGGCTTCTTGACTCGCCTCACTCTCAATTGGTCCCCAGCTTTCCTATGCTAGGTCCGAAGCGACTGCGCGTATCGATCGAAGTCAGAACTAAGACTTCTCTAGGATGAACCCTCTTATGGTCCAGGAAGTGGGCCACTCCCAATGGCTCGATTTGAACCTGATCATGTAGAGAAGCATACCTCACCGTTGCCGCATTGCTGCTGCGGCATCAAGTCTGTCGGCATCGATTGAATATATAACCCTCACCAAGATCTGATGGAAGTAGGCACATCCTTACAGTCATCAGAGTCTTGTGCAACTTGTAAACCTCGCAATGCTTCATACAGTGTCTCTCCTAGACCTTCCAGGCGAGCTTCAGCAGAGAGTGGTCGAACATGTACGTTAGTGGCGGGTAGTCTTCCCGGCCGCTCATACTAACCGCGACAGGTCACAACACAGACAGATCTCAAATCGCTGTGTATGACTTGTTCAGCTCTTCGCGTCCTCGCTAATCCGATACTGTATAGACGCATTGACTTGCGTTTATGGAGTCAACGAGCGGTTGAGTGTCTGCAGCGTTGCAATTTAGCAGGCGCAGGTCTGAACCTTCAGTACACGAAGGAGCTCATCGTAGAAGATGAACCCGTTGGCGAAGAACTCAGATCGATCCATACCGGCCGTATCCGCCTACCCACTCCAGATCGTGGACCTTGGAACCGCTATCTCACCGAGTCTCAGCAAGATGATAGTGCCTATTCCTTCTTGCAGATCATGCATCATGACAAACTGGAGCGCTTATGGTAAGCTACGCCGAGTATGAACTGATGTCTTGGAAAAGCTTATGAGATCAGTTACCATTCACGGCGCTCTCTATCACCGATTGTGAAAGCGCATCTCAATGGATACCAGCACAGATTGAAAGACCTGCAAATAAGCTTTTATACTGATCCCAAAACGCCTGAGCAACTACCACGAATATTCTGTGGTCTGCAGCGTCTCGACCTATATCTCACAGAGTCAACAAATATCGCCCTTCTATTCGATAACATGGAAGCCGTAGGCGCCAACTTGAAGCGTTTATCCTTGACGGCAGCAGATCCCCAGACAACCGAGAATCAGCTATATGCCTGGGCGATGGGCAAACAGAACGACCTCACCCGCTATACACCTCGACTCGAAGAGCTCAGATTATCTAAGATGGACTTCTCAGACACATTTGAGCAGCTATCTCAGATCATCGACTTCCATCGATTGATTCGCCTCGAACTCCTGGTAGAGAGCTGCGGCCTTCACCTTTTCATAAAGGATCTGGCCAACAGCATATATACTGGCAGTAGAGAGGTGAACAGGCTCCAGTTGAAGCATATCGCCGTCGAGTTTGTGCCCGATCTTGATGAGAGTGAAGCAATCGACCTCAGGGATGCTATGGAACTCATCATCACCGCTTGCGGCCCAATCGAGAGCTTTCATATGCGTTACCCAGAAGCCAACCCCCTCAAGATCACCCTACTGGATTTCTTGCAGGCGCTCAGTCTGTCCAATCACAACTTACAGAGCCTGAACATCTATTGCGATGAGTTCGAGACGCTCCAATGGGATAGAGTGGCCTCAGATCTATTACAGTGGGTTTCTGTAAGCTCCTTGAGTAAGGTGAAACAGCTTGCAGTGTACTGTGGCGAGTCAGCGATGCTTGGTGGAGACGTGACAAACGAGTATACTACACTGTTGGTGAGTGCAAACGGTTTCGCATGTTCACACAGACGAAATTATGAGAAAGTTATCTGACGTGAAAATAGCATTCTTTGAGAAGGTTTCCACAGCTACGCCTACTACACCTCCACGTACCGGACTGCGATCGCCTGGGAAGAAGCGAACACAATTCCAACGCTGAGTGGGATTCCTCGATATTGTCTATGCAGCTGCAAATTTTCGCCAACCAGCTCTTCGGGGATTTGCATGGAGCGGGCGCGAAGCTAGATGCTTTGGTCATTGGACATTTGGCGACGGTCGAGGCGATAATTACCGATGCAGACTTTGTGATTCCGCTTCCACAGCAGTGTTTCGTCAAGGGCGAGCAAAGAGACATCCTCGGCCGTACTGTTGCTGTCGGCGTACCTGTTACGAGGATGATGTTGCGAGCAACTCAGCCGTACACGGACATTCTGGATATCGACCATCCTAGGACACATGATGCGTATGATGCGTGGGCAGGTAAGGCAATGTGAGGGTTTGGCCTTTACGACAAAGCCTGTACACCTTCAAAGCGTAGCGATGTAGCGTTATCGATCACCTTTGCGCTATTTCATAGGCAATCGCGTCGATTAGTACCGAATAAAGTATTTTTCCCACACTCAACCTGCGGCAGACTGATAGCATGCGTCCACCTTCATATAGAACTTCCAGGTTATGACTGACGTCGTGAGTGCGATGAGACGCGACATATGCTAATGGCACTATACCGTAGGATATGTGCACTGCAACTTTAGGCGACCTAGCCGGCGACGGCGATATGTCGTTGATATAGACTCCTTCTAGAAGATCTAAGGTTGCGGAGCCGTGGGTCGTGTGTCGCACCTCGTGTTGGCGAGAGTGGGGCGTGCCTGTATCCGGGTACAGCACCCGCTCAACCAGACTTCCGGTACCAAGGCCTTGCCACGATGGACATATCCTTAACCGAGCATATTGGACATGGATGCTTGTATGGAGAAGTGCGAGAATTCGGTCGGCCAATCTACCTAGTGTTCAAGAATACCAAGCCTGCAGCACGAACTAAGTGACCGTAAGGATTGTAGAGCCATGTTTGATCAGACGACAACCAATAACATAATCGAGGTTCTCAGGAACTAAGGAATTCGAGCAAAGCTTTCCGAAAAGTCGTCGTTCATCTTGTAGCACGACGTTTCATAAGTTACTCCGTGGGGCTGGAAATATCCATACCACGTGGTAGAGTAGCTGAATGTTTCGTCTCTTGGGCGCATCAGATCAATCATCATTATTTTGATTATCATCTTCGGTACTGGTCATGATTCCCGTTGTCAACCATTCTTATCCTCATTCCTCCCTGGCCAGACAATCTCTCTCTTCCAAACAGCCCTGACACATCCCACGACCGTCACCAACCAGATCACTACCAGTAGAGCGGTCATCACACTCGCCACCCACAGTATGCCCTCACTCTCCAACTCTCTACCCAACAAACTTGTACTAAGCGTGAACCCCACATTCGGGAAGATGAAAGCCCACCACGTCAGACTAAATGGCATCTTACCCATAACACCGACGTTCCCCAAAAACGCAATGGCAAAAAGCCAGAAAGCAAATATATATAGGAAGATACCTGTAAACAACGCTAGGACGCGTAGTATCTCGGGCGCAGCAGGATGTCTCACAAAGTAACTTGCATCCTCCGAAACCGCATTCGCGAGACCAATCAACGCAACAATCGTATACGCACAACTCCCCACGGGAATAAACAACCCCGGGCGCAATTGCGCAGGAGGAAACCCATGATCCAACACATTCCTCACATATGCCACAACAGCAATGAAGCTGATACACCATCCAAACCCCTGATACGCAACCCCACTCACCACAACCCCATGACGCGATGGGCCGGCTGCGTGCCCGCAACCATACTCGCCACCGTGCCCGTCAACATGGCCGAATACCCCGCTAGGAAAATACTAGGCAAGTATGGCACCGGCCTTAGCTTACTATACGCAATAAGGATCCAGTACTGGAATATGCTATTCGCCAGAGACAAAGCAGCGTATACCCAATATAAGACGTGCACAGCGTCGACAAGCCAAGGGTAGGGCGGAGAAGAAGAAGAAGAAGAAGAAGAAGAAGAAGAAGAAGAAGAAGAAGAAGAAAAAAGGACCGTGCGTGATACCATAGGTTTGGATACCGGCTAGGATCACGCTCAGAGAGAGCCAGAAGGAGCCTAGGAAGAGGGATTCCTGCGGGTGCAGAAACGAGGATGCAAAGTGTGCGGGATGGTGGATGAGCCGCAGGACTGTGCAGGTGCAGAGCACGAGGAAGAGTAGTATGTTGGCCAAGAACATGGTTAGACCGATATGGTAGAGGCCTGCGAGGTGGGGAGGGGGCATGTCAGTTGGCTTCTTCGTTCTTTACGGGTGAGAACGGCGGAGAATAGGGATGTGGGGGGAAAGGGTTATTACCAGGGAATTGATGCGGTGTATCGGCGAGGGCTAGAGCCAGACCCCCCGTACTCATTGTAGAGAGGAACCAGGCGAACGTAAAGTGCTTTAGGCGTTTGCGTATGCCAATCTTGCCATCTGGTTGTTTCTGCTCTTGCGGTTGTAAGGGTTCGGGTTTTGACGACATTGCTGTGTCGTTTTCCGATGGTGGCGTACCCATCTAGAACTCTTTTGCCCGTTGTTGTTGTTGTTGTTGTTGTGATGACGGTGGAAACGGTACGATATGTGCTTGGTGTTGTGATATTGTGGAGACTGTGGTGACCCATAGACGACGTGCGACGGGATGTGGTTGCTTAGGTATAGTGGAATGGCATCTCAGATCACTGACAGAAAGCTTGTACGCAGGACAGAGTCGTCGTTGGGTGCAGCTTCCGATGGCCTATCACATTATGATGACTTCCTTGTCAAACTTAGTATCGTGAGATGCCCAATGATGGAGTCGCGGAGTCGTGCTTGGGAACATGACGCGCCACGGCTTTGTTTCCGGCCCCTCTCTATTCCCGGAGCCACAACAAACCCTCTATATTAGCCAACCGAGATACTTCCTCATGGGAACCTGTGCAACCGTGCGTTTACCAGCATTCTCTCTTCTTCTGAAATTACTACAAAAATTACTCTCGGGCTACTCATGCCACCTTTTGGATCTGATCCTTCGCCTGCTCCTTTGCATGATTCTTCTTCTCAATAACCTTCCACTTGATATCCCCCGGCTGCGGCCACCGATAATTAACCGGACTCTCACCACCCACAAAGATGCAAATATCATACATCAAACCACCACACAGCGCGCCTGCAATGCTTGCGCCCCAGCTTCCATATGCCCAATACCCATTCTCAAAGGCTGAATCATATCCAACCCACAGTCCGATGAGTCTTGGACCAAGATCACGGGCGGGCGAAATACCTAACCCGGTGTTGTAACCTAAGCCGACCATGGTGACGAAGCCGGTAAGGCCAACGACAAAGGCTGTCATTCCTTGGCCCGGAGGACTGTTCTGGTCGTCTCCCAGCGCGAAGATGACACAGACGAAAATAGCCATGTAAACGAAGTCATTGAAGAAACCAGTCGCGGTGGAATACAAAGGACCCTGGGGGAAAAGCGCTTTGCCGGTCATCTCGAGGGTCAGACCAGGGTCGACATGGTGAATGGCGTCAGCATAGAGTCTGTCATGTTGTCAGCGAATTTAGGTAATGTACAGGTAGGTGAGACTGCTCACGCGTATGCTACGGCGCCGGCGGCGAGTCCAGCGAGGAGTTGCATGCATATGTAGACGATGGCCATTCTCCAGGGGAAACCACGGTAGACGGATAAAGAGATGGAGATTGTGGGACTGAGATGCGAACCACTGACGCCGCCGCCAAGGTAAATGCCGATCATGACTGCGAAGCCCCATCCCCAGGCTTGGGTTTCAAAACTACCAGTGCTTTGTTGGGACGTAGCGACAGAAAGATTGACGCAAAGTCCAATAAGCAGGTAGACGAATGTCTATACATTATTAGCGGAATCAATGACGCGATAGATGGCTGAACTCACAGCAAGGAACTCGGCGGGCGCCTGAGGATACTTGGCCCGAAGCCTAGCGATGGGGTTTCGATACTGGTTGTAGAACTCGCGTTCCGCCGTCTCTTCTCGTTGTTGGATCTCCTTCTCTTCCTGCTTGGTTTGAGAGGTAGCATTCGTATCATGCTCCTGCAGTGGTGGAAGACCGTCTTGTAAACCAAAGTGCTGCCGGTCGCCACGTCCATCAGCGTAGTCCAAACCGTGTTCATTGATAGGCGCACGGTCTTGACCATCATGATGCTCATGGCTGCCGGGGTCTTGACCGCGATTGCGGCCGAGGAACTGGTCAGCTTCACTTGTTGGCACGCGCCTCATGTTGACTTTGCGTCCGTCAACAGTGGTCTGGAACTGAGAGGGATCTCGTCCCGGCTGCGGGCGTTGTCCACCGCCGAGCGTGACTTCAGAGTCTTCCGAATCTTCCTCCAAAACTGTCCATGGTCTGATTAGAATCGTTACTCTCAGTGGGGATCAACCTAACAAGGTCCGCGAAGACTCACCTTTTCCATCTGCATAGTCCTGCTGGGCGACGCCTTCTGCATCTTGGTCGTCGACCTTGTACAAAGACTTGCGCAGGTCACCCCTTCCCCACCACATACCCTTGCGAACAGTGCGTGGTAGAGGCGCACCCAAACCAAAGACTGGTTTTGACTTTTGCTCATTGTACCACGGGTTCAACGAAAAGTAGTCATTGTCAACGTCCACGACCTGCTGTTGCTTCTTCTCAGGTCGTCGAGGAGGTTCTTGCCTGACATTCTCACGGGTTGCCCGGCTCTTTCGAGCAGTCGGCGTATTCCGAATAGAGCCCATGTGTGTCATGCCTGTGTTAGCAGTATCGGTACGCGCATGGTCGGGTCGTGAATCTAGACGAGTTGTATTGCTCCGCACATTTTCAGGTCTTGACTCCAAGTGGGCAGTTTCACGTCTTGCTATGCTTCCCACACTGGAGTGGTTTTGTGCAAGACCCGGTGGCTGGTATGATGCCGTAGTTTGCTGTCTCCGCTGAGACATGTCTCCTGGTCTTTGAGGCTCAGCATCGCTTTGTTGTTGCGCTGCGTGAATGTTAGGACATAAAGATCTGGGGAGTATTGGATGACTTACTGTCTTCGGCTTGGTTCTTTTGTTGTTGTGCCATTTTGTTGTTGTATTCTTTCTCCTCCATGTCTCGGGATGAGAACTACCTAACAAGCTTATATCCGATGTGTAGGGAACTTGGAAGTAAACCAGGGGCATGGGAGGTGCTAAATGGAAAAGATGGTAAAAAAGTGCGTCCGCGATTAAGCCATGGGAAAGTGAAGAATTCGATGCGTAACGTCACTTGCAAGGAAGCTTTTGCCTAGTTCGCCCACGCCCCCAGTATTTCGGAAGGACTCTCGCTGACGCGGTGCTGTTCCTGCCAATCGTTCGAGTTGATTTTCACATTGAGTGGATATGTACCGTTTGCGGTACCCAAGTTTTAGTGGACATGTCCTGATAAGAAGGGTTTCATCTCGATCTTCAGGGTTGCGGTAAGGTGTGGCGTCGTGTGAATCGTGAGATTGCTGGACATCGGCATCTTTACAGTGGGTCGCGCGGACGTTCCGCGGACCTGCAATCTTTGTTGTTGACACAAGTATGGCAATGGAGTGACATATAAGTTTCGGACAAACGAAAGAGTCATCAAAACTCGCCAAAAAAGTGCAGTAGGGACGGGATGCATGAAATGCGAAGGGAATTCAGATG
The DNA here is from genome assembly GCF_024291825.1 of Alternaria postmessia. Classification (NCBI taxonomy): domain Eukaryota; kingdom Fungi; phylum Ascomycota; class Dothideomycetes; order Pleosporales; family Pleosporaceae; genus Alternaria; species Alternaria postmessia. The sequence goes on along the minus strand of NW_026260161.1, from coordinate 26,228 downwards.
TAGATCACCCGAGAGCCACCAGGGCCAATGAGCTTTTTTGAGGCTCAAAGAGCCGCACCGACCCGTGCGAAGTAGCGGCGACACTGACTCTAACGGGTTGTTCCCAAAACATCACACCAGCCACACTTGATGAATACAGCGTTTAGGGGCACACGGATGGAGAGGTCGCCTTGTCACCACGATCATGCAGGCGCACGCGCTATTTCTTCGTTATGTGGAGACTCGGCCAACATTACTAAGTTTACCCGATGATTGTCCTGAGACATTACCATCCTTGGGCTGCTACATTGCTGTACTTACACATGCAACATCCATGCGCTGCAAGAGCTCCAGTGGCTGCGTAAGCTCCCGCCGCCGCCGCGGTGTGGTAGTACATATCGGGCTCAAATTAGAGGTCCGAGCTTTCTGATGGTCGTTGGATAGAAAGCCTTTAGCCAAGCCCCGTCCAACGACTCCAACTCGCAAGTGTTCCTGCTGGTCACGTTGATCCGGATGCTCATGATACTGCCATTAGCTTGTTCTGCTCCTGGGCCAATGTCAAGCCTTCGGGTGCTTGTCGGAACAAGACAATTTCGGACTGCTTGAAGTATCGGCGCGCGTCTACGAAGAGTCAGTCAGTCAGTCACAGTTGTGCATGTGTGTGGGTGCGCCATACCTTCGTCGATGAGTACCAGACTCAAGTAGTAGCGAGTGGAATATTTCTTGTTGACTTCGCGGAAGGTGGGTGTCAGGTCGAAGCCACCAAGGAACAACCTGATGGGTATGGTTTCACCTGGAGTCTTGTCAGTCATGCTCACTGCAGATGCGTAGCTGTGCGTACCTCGCGAGGGCGAGCCGTCCATGATCTCAAAGCGCACTAGCGTCTCGCTCTCGTTGTATTGGTTGGGGGCAGCTCCTGTTGTCTCTCTCCGTATGATGGACAGCTCCATATGCTTGATCTTCAGCCGGACGAGCAAGAAGTATATCCTGCCGACAATGACATCCTTCAAGTGGTACTTTGACTTGCTGTATTCGAATTCAATGTGTAGACAGTCCTCGATGCCGACGTCCATCTTGATGGAGCTGTTGGTCTCGGGCGGGATGCGGTACGAGTAGACCCAGAGGTCCTTCTCCCTGACCACGTCTGCCATCCTCCGCGATACCGTGACGCGCACAAAGTAGCGCAGCTTGACGTTGATGCCATTGTATGATTCGTACTGCTTCTCCACGTTCTTGAAGTTGAAGTCGAACGTCTGCGGGTGCTGGAGCTCGCCGGGGGCTGCTAGTTCCTGGCCAAGGGAGAGGAACTCGTAGTGGTTTCCGCGATCGAAGAACATCTCTGGCGCATCATGTCAGCATCCTCCCTTGTACCCAATGAGTTGAATGCATGGGTTGGCGCCTACCAATGGTACCGATGAATTGCACCTTGATGCCCGTGTGTTCCAGCCGCTTGCCATCCTTGGGTCTTACCGTGACCTGGCCCTTGACAGATTCGCCATCCAGATACAGCGGCACCTTTTCTTTGCGGTTCTTGTCCAGCTTCACATCCACGGCAGAGCGGTCGTCGAGGTCCTCGAGCACAATGTCGATGTCGACGGGGGTGGAGAAGAAGTACGACATGCTGGCGACGAGATAGCCCGATGTGTTGGCGAATTATCCTGATGCGCGAGATGTCCCAGTGTGTTGGCGCGTCTTCGGATGGTCGTGGAGAGCTGCGCCCCAGATGCCGTCGCAGGAGCTGATGACGCGCTTGTCCCCGTTGAGCCCGTCACGTGAACGCCAGCCTGCCCCGCCTCCCCCCGATTCCTCCCCATCATCAACGCCCTCGTCATATCGACACCCATCCTTGTTTCCTCCTGACTGGATCCACGTCACGTCTCACTACATGTTTGTCGTCACATGGTCCTCCACATTGCCGTTCCGAAGTGGGCGGACATGACCACCTGCACAGGACGAACGCGTTGTGACTGATCGGATACATGCGCGTCGTGACTGACTGATCGGATACACATGCCCATGTCTGCACCACACACGCCCAGCACCCACTCCGTGCATCTGCCGGATCCCGCCCCAAACATTGTTCGCAGCCTCGATCCTCACCGGCCCGAAGTCCTTTCGGATTCCTCGCCTAACCCCCACGCGCCATTATCAAACAGCTTCGTACCACGAGTCAAAGCGGTGAGCTGAAGATTTATTTTTTGCTGCCAGAAACCTGGCCGAAGCGCAGCCTGCTCACCACAGCGCCATGCAGTTGCCTGGCGCCTCGAGCTCAATCCTGCCGTGGCACGTCGTGGCTATTGGCGTGTGGGATGCATAAGTACCTGAGAAAGGACTGGGGTCGGCATGCGGGGAGGCAGATGCGCTACTCGTCATCCCACACGCGACAGGTCCACTTTCAAACGCCGAAGTTCATCCTCTCCAGGCCCGGCTTCGCGGCTGTTACAGCCGGCTGGGCCTGTTACTGAGGCTAGCTGCACGCTTCTGCTTGCCATTCGCTGTTTCCCTTTTGGAGCGTGCCATCGTGCCTTGGCTCCCAGAATATCGACAAGTTCCATCGCATCCCACCCTTGCCGTTGCCGTCATGGCTTGCGGGAGAAATTTCCAGACGTGTTCCCCAGGTGCGACGCCTTAAATGCACCACGCCCCAGCAAACGTCGGGGTTGCTTACCGCCTGCATACATACATCTCGTTTCACCCGTATCGCAATATCGTATATTAACCCAGCCGAACACCCATCCCAACGTACTTGTGAGCCCAACTCAATCACTAGCGTCATACAAAACCCCCCCAAACGTTCTACAAACACTCATCTCCGCAAACCGGTTCACTCAATCGCTTCTACAACCATGATGCAAACCGTGGATCCATCGCAGCCAAAGCCCATACAATATGCATCACCGCCTTCTCCGCCTGCTTCCAATACCGGCTCACCAAAGTCAATGTCCGTCCTGAACGCTACCGAGACGGACAAAATGACAATCTCAACCCACCACCACATTCTCATAGTCACTGGCCCAGCAGGATGCGGCAAGAGCACTGTTGCCAAGCACCTTTCAGATCGTTATGGATTCGACTACATTGAGGGCGACGAGGTTAGTTGAAACCCATCCCGCATTGACCATGTACTGACGTCTTCTTAGTTCCACCCAAAAGCAAACATCGACAAGATGGCCGCCGGTATCCCTCTAAACGACGAAGACCGCTGGGACTGGCTCATTCTTCTACGAGACCAAGCTATTATGAAGCTCAAGGACGGGGCCAAGGGTGTTGTCGTCACTTGCAGTGCGCTCAAGAAGAAGTACCGCGACGTCATCCGCACAGCCAGACTCTACGACGAAGACCCAAATGCCAATGTACACTTTGTCTATCTCCGCTCCGACCTGGAGACCCTCATCGCCCGCGTCCGCGCCAGAAAAGGCCACTACATGAAGGACTCCATGGTCGAGAGCCAGTTCGCTTCGCTCGAGGAGCCTGACGAGACCGAGTGCAAGCAGCTGAAGGATGTCGAGATCATCGACGTCAAGGGAAGCATACAAGACGTTCAGGTCCTGGCTGGAGCTGCTGTCGACAAGGTCCTGGCGCAATAGCGTTCCGCCCGCAGGATCAGCCGGCTCTGATTTCTCATCGCGAACTATCCTCTTCCTTAGCTTAGATGTTCGGACGCAATGTTTGGCGAGTTGCGCCGATGTGTTAAGCGTGGGTCGCATCTTCGTCTTTCTTTCCTATGGCGTTTGTTATATCACTATACCCTCGCGAGACGAGCCAGCATACATTGGTTAGCGAAGATGAATTTTTTTTTTGATTCATTATGGGAAATTCAGGTTCTTCACCGTTCTTTGATTGTTTCGTTGATTAAAAATCGTGCCGAGTATCGTGTGTTGTTTAGCTCGAGCACGTAATCAAGCGTGCTTAGCAATCCAACCCCCCTTCACGCCGGGCGTCTTTCCAAACATCAGCTGGATCGAGTATAAAGAAGCGATCCCACTCATTCTCTAAACAGATCACGATGCTACAAGCGGGATTCACAAGAAACCATACTCTCCTCTTCATCTTTTTCTTGACTGCCGTTTCCTACCTATTTGCAAGACGTCCAACCATGTCTTCTCCTTCCACTACCCAAACAGCGCTCATCGTGTCCAGCATTGGCGGCCGCATAACCTCAACATCATCCTGGCCCATCCCGCGCCCAGGACCCAAACAAGTCCAAATCCGCGTCACAGTAGCCGGCCTCAACCCTCACGACCAGAAGTCGCGGGACGCAGGGCTGCTCATAAAAGACTCACTACCCGCCATCATCGGCAACGACATCACGGGCGTCGTGACAGCGGTTGGAGAGCAAGTCACCAGGTTCAGCGTGGGCGACAGAGTGGTGAGCCAGAGTCAATTGGCCTACGAGCAAAAAGCACTGCAGCAATTTGCTGTCCTTGAGGAAGATTTTGCGGCAAAGATACCGCACCCGTTTTCTGATCACGATGCTGCTACACTTCCTACAAACGCTCTTGCTGCACTTATAAGCCTGTTTGACCCCACCAGTGGCCTGGGTATTCCGGCCCCTTGGAGCAGCAGCAGCAGATCGTCGTTTGATTATGCAGCAACTACACTTCTTATTGTGGGCGGCGGAAGTAACTGTGGTAGATTCGGGGTGCAATTTGCAAAGATGGCGGGCATAGGACGGATAGTCGTTGTTGGGGGAGAAGAAGAGGAGCTAAAGAAGTGGGGTGCGACAGTCGTTTTGGACCGACACGGTGGCGATGCCGCCGTCATCCATCGCATCAGACAAGTCGTCGGCGACGACCTGGTCTATGTTTTCGACGCCATCAATCTGCCCGAGGGACAACATGTCGGGATTAGTGCTTTGTCTTCTTCCCAGAGGGGCAAGCTCGCGCGCTTGCGTTCTTCGGTGGGAACGGTCGACGAGACCAAGATTGTTGGGGAAAAGAAGGCTGGATATGAGTTGAAGAATGTGCTGGGCATCTCGCAGTTGAAGCCAGATGTCGTACGCCCCTTTTGGGAGGGGCTAGAAGGGTACCTGCTGGATGGGAGTGTGGTGCCACTCAAGTACCAAGTCATTGACGGGCTGGATGCGGATAAGGTCAATGAGCTGTTGGACAGATACCGTGACGGTAAAAAGGTTGTTCAGACACATTTCAGAGTGTCGCAGTAGAAGTTGCCATTGATTAGTATTGTGGAAATATCATTAGGAAAGCATAATTCGTGAACTAAGATATGAATTCGTAGAGAGAAATAGCCCAATCCAAAGACTTTGGAACGTTAATCGAGCTTGCAGCTAACGGTCGTCACCCTCACCAGATTTATTTGTTGTAGCTTGTCGGAAAGATCTTCCCTGTGCAAACTTCTTCGGTCGCCTAGCGGGCGTTGGGCACGTGTGTGATTACTGATACCGGTGCCATGGGACCTTAGGACTCTCGCCCCACTTGGGGTTCCAGAAAAGGACGTATAACCCGTCCGCGAAATATGCGGGTGATGCACCAAACGCCGATTTTCTGTGGAACCGTCGCATGTTGGGCTACTTGCCGAATTTCTTAGTTGCGTTACTGATCGTCGTAGCGCACTGCTCTGTCGTTCGAAACTCAACGTTGTGATTCTTTAGTTTAGGACAGGTTGTCAAACACGATTGCACTTTCTGAGGCTGCAGCGATTGAAGCGCTTCGATTGCAGGAAGGCTGGCTGCGCAAGCGCGTTGTACAGTCGAGTTCGATTGCCCTGGCTAACTGTGGGCGCATTGTTGATGTCAAGCGGCAATGGAGTAGACGAGCGTGCTCGTCATAGTAAAGAGCGATGGAGGGCAATCTGTATAAGCAATTGGCACATGAATGTGAACGCGTGTAGTGCCAGGGTCAGAGCCATAGTTGTACTCATACAGGCTTCAAAGAAAGCAAACATCTAAGAGAGTGTTTATATCTACACAGTACGTCGTCATCGCAACGTTGAGGCTTTGAAGAGTAGTGTGAAAGGCCGGTAAAAGTATCTAGGTAGGCTCCGATGCCTACTACCCCATACAAAGGAAAACCCAGATAGGCAATGAGATAACAAACCCTATCTTACAGCCTGCGCTAGCTTTTGACAAGGACGCTTAAGGAGATTAATAGCATTGTAGACTCCAGTTTCTCTATCTATATTTCCATAGCCCTTCCGGGGCCCCTAGTAGTCTATCGAGAGATTGGTGAAACTGAAGTCGTCCACAGCGAAGAGAGAATAAGCGTCCTCTGCTTCTTGTTGTCGTCATTGCTGTTGTCGTCATTGTTGTTGTCATCATCGTTGTTGTTGTCGTTGTTGATCTTGTTATTCTTTTTGCTGCTGTTGCAATTGCCAAGGTACCTGTGCTGGTGTCGTAGATGCCATAGTGGAATCAGCTGAATCCGATGCACGCCCATAATTCTACGATGGGGAAAGTCTCGGCCTTTTCCGTGGATTTTTGGTTGTACTCTGAACAGACTGGGGTCCGTTGTTAGCTTGATTGACACCTAGCATCTCTACAGTATTGAGAAACACGCGGCCCAGCGCGGTACGCTGGTCGTCGTTAAGTCCAGAGAGACACTCTTCCTGATCGAGGTTGCGCATGAACATGAGGTGAGCGTCAGCTTTAGCTTTGTCTTTAAGTCCTGCTGGCTGTTGTGCTGAGACGACTAGAGTAGATATAAGATTTTGAAGGCCTCAAGGATACGAAGCAGAACTTACATGGATTTCTCGGAACCTCATCGTCAGGCCGGAGCTGTTTGAATATTAAATACCACTTCCACAGTTGAGACCTGGCGGTCTTCTCACTTGTATTAGACCCGTTTATGTAAAGCAGCACATTGCTGTCTACTCGTCGCTTCAGCAGTGTCATGGTCTCGCCACTGTGAAGGGGTGGCAACGTATCCGACTTCATTGCTTTATCGATACAGTTTCTGAGATTGTCGATGGCTTCCTTGCGCTCGAGAGATATTCCGAGTCCGTTAGGCTCCCGATTCAGCTCCTCCAACTCTACGGAGCTCAGCACTCGACAAGGTCCTTGCGGTTCGATGTCGCGGACGTGTTCTTCCAAAAGTTGTTGGGTGAGAAATAAACGTTTGCATCGCTGACAAGCATCAGATAGTCGATGATTTGGAAGTTTTCGATTCTTGCCCCAAGCATGATCACTATTGAATCAATCAGTGTCTGTCTATAGATGGCAAAAAGTTCGTTGTCGACTTACTTCCACAAGTGCCGTACTTCAGTTGACGTCTTGACATACTTCGCGGTACAGGCTATACCGGCGGCTGAATACCAGCAGATGAGGGGACGAGGTTGGGGATTGGCGGCGGGCTTTGCCCCAATTCCATCTTCAATCCCGAGATTTGGATTGTTATTGTTATTTGATGTCCCGTTTTCTTGAAGGCTATTTTCCCCGGAAACGCCAGATGCAAACGACGCAGTGAACTCGGTCTCGTCTTTCGTGCTGGAATGGGCCGAGTTTTCAAAAAGTGAAGCTTTGAAGAGAGTGCACAGGTTGTAGCGTTCGACATCGCCTGGACAGGGCCGCGACTGTGTGGTACCGCTATTGGTAGGAAGGGTCTGCGGCGTGAGTCCCGGTGCGTTGCTCCTATTAAGGATCAATTCCGTCATGAATCCTGCGATTTCACTTTCTCCATAGTCGCTGGTCTCTGTACTATCCGCTGCCAAATCGTAGGGTTGCAATCCGAATACTGGATCTTTTGGTGGAACACTGTCATTCGGCGACGGCAACGCCCAGGGCAGACAACTTATCCAATCTTCGAATCGATCTGAAGATTCTGACACGAAATTGGATGGCAGTGCCATCTCCTAAATTCTCAACCAAGAATACTTGTGAAGGCGACGTGGGTGAGAAAGAAGCGATCATAGCCAAATCAGTGCAATGAACACTCCAGGCTCAGTGGCGCGGTTCGCAACGGCGGAGAAGTGCACGTCGGTTTCGTGAGGCTGACGCGTCGGCGATATCAATAGGCGATAGGGAGGCAAGAAAGTTCGGACAGCGAAGCGTCAATCGACAGGCGGCGATTCGCACTCGGATCTGGGTCAGGTAGGAATAGAGGATGTGGCATGATGAGGACGGGCGAGAAAAGTTGGGAGAAAATGGGGGAAGAGGACGCGACACGCAGCAGGCGCGACAGACAACAGGTGCGAAGTTTCGCGGTGGCGGACATTTGTTGAGACGATTGCCCAATGAGTGTGCGTTGCAATTGTACTCGAGCGCCACAGGGGCTGAATCCTGTATATCCCCTGTCCCCACATCGCATACCAGGGATCGGCAAATTACTCCACACTTAAACACACGCTTCCGCGACACTTCGCGGCTGAGTCTGCCTTGCTAGAGCTCTCGGTGTTCCTCCATCTCGTCTCTTCGATCCATTGCAAGTCTCGCGCGTCATCCAAACGTGAGTTACTTCCTCTGTCTTCGCGCCTTGTTGTGCTCGCGTTCGCCTCTTTACATCTACCTTCGCAAGGGCTTCGTCTCAACACCACGAAACTTCGCAAGCCATGTAGATATCCATAGAAACACGGTGCCAGGACCATAATTCTGCGCTCTGTCAAACCATTCTTCTCCTCTTGCCCACCGTCGGCCGTCAAACAAATACATGGTCTTCGTGATCGCACTTCTTCTCCATGATTCCTCCGCCCCTCATGTCACCGTCTTCTTCATTCTCGTCTGTGGAACAGGAATTGAACCAGGCCCAATCTGAGCACTTCGAGTGGCTCATCGTCATCAGGGAAAAGCGCGGCCATGTCATGTACAGCGTCGAGCTGCACCGTCGTATGACCGTTACCACTGCTGTGCACGCCATTGAAAAGGCCTACAACGACACTCAACCGAGAAACCCGTGGTACCACTCCCGGGCTCAGCTCGAACATGCTGTCATGTCGTCCGTAAGTTTGCTTCCGTTCGCACTCCGCCGATAGTCCGACAACCTACAACCAGTCTTCCACAGCCTACCCACAAAGCCCTGACCATTCATCTTAGTTCACTGTCAACCCTGATCCAGAAGCTCAAGACTACCCCCGCGCCTTCATCCTCAAATCCAGCACTCCACTCTTCGAGCTCACCGAAGCCTTCCATAACCCTTCTCTTCTCAACGGCACCAGCGCCTCTTCCATCCGCGAGAACCCGCATCTCAATCTCGCAAATGGCAGGAGTCCCATTGACAGCCACTATCATGCCATTCTGATCAAGACCGAAGCCAGCCGCTGGCTTATCGTAGCAGGAGTGGCCGGTACCATCGTTGTCGCGGCAGTCATTGGGTTTGTCGTTGGATACATGGTTGGGGATGCTCAATTGGGTGTTGCAGCTGGGGCGACTACCGTTGCTGTTCTCGCCTTCGTTCAGGGCTGCTTGTTGTTATTGTAGTAGGTGGGGTGGCGTGAGCTTTGTGCCGAAGTAGGACAAGCTGAATTAGGACCAATGATGCTGTATGAATTGTTAATAGACTCACTGAAATCTTATGAATCGCACCGTTTTGGTGAGTCAACCATTGGTAGACCAGAAAAATGAGTACCAAGCCATTTCTTGTAGGGGTACCTCTGCATGGTGGCCACACCAAATGCCGATTTTAAGTGGATTTGTCACACACCATTTACCAAGTTTCTTGATCATACTATGCATCGTCCTAACGGCGCACTTTCCCATTATTTAGAACTAAAAGTAGTGGTATCTTAGTCTTAGATAAGTTCTCAAACGCTGTTGCGTCTCTGAGGATACCAGACAGCATACTGTAACATAACTTTTATAATAATGGAGCATAAGACACCAAACCTCGACCTACATGTTCGCCAGTATTGATCATAGAGTACTTCAAGAGTTAATTACGAATGCTAATGCTGCTGTGGTATCGCCAACTCTCTTTCAACAGTGAAGTCTACCTGTTTCTCAATTCCAGCCATAGGTCTCAACTCGGTCTCACTGCCCCAATCGTTACTTTCTTTTCTACCCTGTTCACCACTCGGCAATCTTAGGCCTGTGTTATGACTCCACCTATGTCCACTGAATACACGGCGGGCCTTGCTTTGAGGTCCTGACGCACTTGGCTCTGCAGAACCATATACTGGTGGTGCAGATGGACTTGGTCGAGTGCGCCCCATTGTTCCATTCAATAGGTATCTGAACGCCGGCAGTGTAGCGACTATGACAGATACAGATGACTCGATGTGGCTCCACATACTCAGTAGCACAGGTCCATCAGCAAGTGCGGCTGGGTCGGGATTCGAAGTAGCCTTTGTGACTTGCGCAAGCCGTGCGAACGCGAAGGCGATGATGATGGTACCGAGTGAGAAGATAATAGCAAGTCCAAACTTCTGCTGGGCTGAAACTTGTAATTTGCGCAACAGGTTCAGAGGGAGAAGCATTATGAGAGCATCAGCAACGACGTCTGCGCTTGTTGCGAATTTGATGGAGGCATCGGCTCGGATGAGATCCTCTGGATCGCTACACCCAGCTATATAAGTTAGAAAGTCATATAGAACCCGTTGGAATGAGATACTGACTCGCGCTCCAGTATCTGGATAATGGACGGCAGGTCAAGAAGTTTGAGGCGATTGATGCGAGGTAGAGAAGTAGCACCAATATAAAACATAACCACCAAGCGCGCATGTATATGGGTAGTCCAATGACCAAACGCCTAAAGAAGAACAGGATAGAGAATTTGGCTAGATATGTATATCAGTACAAGATTCTCCGGCAGCGTCCTAGCAATCTCAACCTACCAGCCCATAGGGTTGTCCAAAACAAAAGCATCTGGCTGAACATGAGTTTGAGTGCAGTGCGTGTCCTTTCGACGAACTCGTCCGGTGGTAGTGGCATCGGGGTATTTGGATCTGCTATAGCTGCTTTTGAGTATTCCTGAGCGAAGAAGAACTGTGGTAGCAATCGTGTGATAACCACAGAGAGAGCCGTTAAAGATAGCAAGCCAAAGAAGACGAAGTGATCGTCGGCGAACAGCCGGTGTTGGGACTTCCATCGTAGAAAACCTCTCAGAGCAGTTAAGACGAATGACGCACCCCACAGACACCATATCAACGTCTGTGTCATGTTAACATTGCAGCATGTATTGATGTTTGACTTACCATAAGTTCGGTGTAGTTCAACGTCATTTTGGCTGTTACTCGTTATTGACAGAGTGGAATGAATGACACTGTGACTGGCACGATCAATTCTTAAGAGACATTTGTCTACGGGAGGGACATGCGAACTAGATCCTATGGAACGGTAAGTACCGTGGCCGCGACCCAGGATACATGTCAGCCCTTCAAGTCTCAAGTCCACATGCGTTTGGCAGCCACTATAAATCCCCCCACAGAAGGCCTCGATACCCTCCAGACATGGAAGTACAACGGTTCAAACAGGAGACGGTAAAATTACGGCGCAATCCTTCCAACATGCATACATACAACAAGATGGCCTAGAAATCAGAAGTTGGATCGACAGGTTCAAGGAGCTGTCGACAAATCAACGGAACCGAGAATGAGACATCATCTTATCGCTGCCGGGGTTTGCTCATTGAAGTCATAGCTCCGTTACAACAACTGATTTCCATTTTCGCGGGAAGCAAATCAAGGTTCCCGGGAGCCTGGGCCAATCCTTTGGACACGGCTCGGTTACGCTGCCCCTTCCTTCGCGTTCCTTCGCGTTCAAGCTTTTCATCCACCCGGCAAAGGTGAGGCACAGTTAATTCGTACCCGCTACCGGTACGCCGAACTTCCGGACGAATACATGTCTGCGAATGACGCACAAACTCGCCCGATCGAGGGGAACATGTTCAGGTTGGTAATGAGGCGCGATACAAGCAGATAAACGACGATATGAACCTCAAAGGGCATATGATCTTGATCTGTGACCACGGTCACAAGGAGAATCACAAAGAAGACGTATCTTCTTGCGTTGGTAGGGGCCAAACGATGTTTATTGGTCAATGTGCGTAGCGAAAGGATCTAAACACTGTAAATAGCGCACCCGAATTGATCAATCATGCATCGGCGACTTTCCAGCCACCAGGCATCAGGTTGGTATATACCCGAAGAGGATCGTACTTTGTACGAATAGTCTTTAGCCTTCTCAAGTTGGCAGCCGGATAGCTTTGGAAAATGGGCTGCCCTTTTCCAGCATCATTCATGTACAGGTAATCAGCGCTCCATGATTTTGCCTTGAGCAAGCCGTTAATGCTTGCTGTGATCTCATCAGCAGCAGCGCGTACCTTGACATCATCGCTTGCTGACGTCCAAGTGAAGTTCTCCACCATCCAGAAGAAAGGTGCCTTGGAGACATCCACACCCTGAGGGTTACCACCAGTCTTAGCACTGTGCGACAGAAATGCCTTGGTAACAGGCTGGAAGGTTATTGAAGCCTGTAGGTTGGCAACACTGGGCAGCTTGGCATTGACGCCCGAGATGAAGGTGTCGTGAATGAGCTGAACAGCGTCTCGATCGACGACAGACGAAAGAGTGCGGAACTCCTGGCGTAGCCCTAATGGTTGAAGAGCGTCTGTAGCTGAGATGTAGTCCGAAAGTGGTTGCAGTGCGTACGAATCGGCGACAGGGGTGAGCTTCGGCGCAGTGAAGTTCTCAAACACTTCTGGGTTGTCAGTAGTGGAGTGGTAGAACTTAGCAGCCGCATAAACCGTCATGTTTGCCGCAGGGAAGGTAAGGATCGTAGGAATAATGGCAGCTTTGGGATCGATGCCGCCGTATTTCCCGAAGTTATAAACACCATCCAGGTAGCCTTTCGATTGCGACTGGTCAAATTGTCCGATGCCAGCGTGAACATCGCTACCCTCTACTGGTCGTAGGTCGAATCGTGTAACGATGCAGAAGGAGTTTCCGCCACCCCTCAAGGCCCAGAAAAGATCAGAGTACTTGTTCGTCGCTGTTGCTTCAACGATAAGTCCGCTGGACAACACGCACTATCGCTGTCAGATCAGAGCTAAACTTTAGAGATGATGCCAACCTACTTGGTACTTCTGAACGTTGTCCGAAGCAAATCCATACTCCGAAGAATAAAACGAAATTCCCCCGCCGAGTAGCAGACCAGGAACACCCACGTGGCCCACACGACCTCCAACAGCCGCGAGTCCGGACGGTTTGAGATAAGCGTAGACGTCCCTCCACCTATTCCCGGGACCAACGGAGACGATTGACTTGTCTGTCGAAAGAGACAAGGTCGTCAAGTTGGACGAAGACAGCAACACACCGGAGCTGTCGATTCCGTTGTAGCCAGGTATTGGCATATGTCCTCCTCCTCGCATAGCGAATTTTGAGAGAGTGAGTGTCATCGTAGTGACCGCGTACGAAACTTGTTGTGCATTTTGAGGAACGAAGACGCACGCAGGACTGCTGTAGACTGTGGCTGACCAATAGGCTGTGGATTCTTAGCAAATATCGCGCTTGCGTCTTGATTGTAAACACATACGCTCTTGCGTCTCATAGGAGTAGCCCGAAGTTCCAGGTAGAAAGGTGCTTTCAGGGTATTTGGCCTTCAACTTTGAGCAGGCCACTTTCTCACCACCAAAGAGGCTCTTGGCTGCTCCCGTTGCAATTGACGGTGCAGCAAAGAGAAGAGCCGCAACACCTGCTAAAAGTACCATGCTGGGTCTAAGGAAATGATGCCAATAGCTAAGTACGAACGAGATAGACAGGCGGATGCTGATGTTATGAAGAATATCGGACGGACATAAAGTATTGCCTCCGCGGCTCGACTCCGTTTGGAAGCATGTTGGTCTAGCGCACTTGGGTCTCCCAGGCACCGGAGCTGTTACCAATTCAGGACGCAGGAAGGATCGTCTGCATGTTCGACTTGTGAACTATGCGATGGATCGCAAGCGAAGAAGTCGTACCGCTTGTACATACAACGTAGGTGTGATTTTTGTGTCTGCGATACACCCATCAAGGTACACGAGTGATGGCTCCCATGAGGTTGTCACAGCGTAGCGACGAGGACATACTTGAGTTATCAAACCTTGGGATGCAAGGATGAAGGGACGGTCTGCCGTATAAAGTACGCGTGGTGCGGCGCGGGTTAGCTGGGCTACTAGCGCCAAAACGCCCCTCATCCTTCGGGCGAGGCCCCCACCGCTTCATCTCGCGGCCGCCCCATCGGTTGAGACCCTGGGTTCGATTGACCACGACTCGGGATTGTAGTGAGGTTACGATTCTCTAGTTGTCACTTCATCGTCGGGTTATGTGAGTTCGCCGACCCTGTTTGTAATCATTACAAAATACCTACATAGCGTTTCTCAAGCACTGCGAAGCACATTCTTTCTGCTTAGAGGAAGCAGACTTACATTATCTTAAGATAGGCTTGGGAGTTGGTAAGATCAATACAACTCGAAGACTTGTTTGCATGCCTAGGTAATTCATCTGGGAAGCAAATATGACGGATGACGTTATTTCTAAGTCGCTCGTAACAAAAGAATCACTCTAAAAACATACCAATGATCATACTAAAGATGTATTAATATGACCATGTCAGATCTCTGCGTAGAATATAGCGAGAGATCAAAGCTGAAGTTAGTCTGGCTGTCGCTTTTACATCAGAACAGCACTATGTTGACACGGTGATCAATAGCTTCATAGCGCTGCAGTGGTCCCATAATCTCAGTCCTCATGGCGCGCAGTAGATACAACTTGCAAAGCGGGACGCAGCCTTGCAAAAGTAACCCATACCAGCAACGCCAACACAGTCTCGATGACTATCGCGAACCGGAAGACACCAATACCCATGCCGTCAATAACAGCACCTATAGCAAACGGTGAAAGCGCTGCTCCAACCTGACCTAGAGAAGCCACAAAGGAAACAGCCGCAACATGCAACTCTGCCGGCAACAACCGTGTAAGCACAACAACTCCTGAAGGAAACATCGGACCCATGATAAACCCTAGCATTGTCATCAACGCCACAGAAGCAGCTGGAGACGACAAAGCAGCGAAGAGAATATCTACCCCAACAGCGAGAATAAAGTACAAACCAGTCGCGCGCCGCACCCCCATTCTATCTGTTGCAAAACCTAATGTGAGTCGTCCAACAGCCATGCCAACCCAGTACCCCGTAGAAGATAGACCAGCGACGTAAGCGGTTGAGTGACGGCTGCGCAGCATGAATGAGACGATCCATCCCGAAATCGCTGTCTCGATACCAACGTAAGTTAGAAAGTACGCTGCGCAGAACCAAGTAGCTCGGTATTTGAACACGGCCTTGACGTCGATCTTGGAATCGTTGATTTTCGACTGCTTGCTTTCGCGGTAGACGGATGCGGTTTCGTTACGGAATGCCATGACTAAAACCAAGAAAGAGAGCGCGCATGCTCCAGCCTACAACCATTAGTCAAGGAAGTGAAAGACCTTGGATTCAGGGAACTCACCAAGATAGAATACCAGGTCCACCACGGAAAGTGCCTGGTGGTCAAAATAGTAACGATAAATGGACCCATCGCCCCACCAACACTATAACTCCCATGCAACAGCCCGCTCAGAGTATTCGCCTTCTCCATACTCCCCGCCCACGCACACCAACTCCCATCCAGCAGCCCCGTTCCCAGCCCCTGGAACATAAAGGCAACTAGCACCCACCCAAACCCCGGATGCGTTGCTACTATCGTCGTAGCCAGGATTTGTAACAAAGGCGCTGCAACTGCGATTCCTCGTTGACCAAAGCGGTGATGCACAGTATCGCTACACTGTGCTGCTACAACGTAGCCGATGGGTGGGACGAGAAAGATGCAAGATACTTGGAGGTCGGTGAGATGGTAGTAGGAGGAGAGGAGAGGGAGGACGGTGCCGATTGAGGAGTTGAAGAGGCCGAGTGTGGTGAAGGAGTACATCGCTGCCGCAATCTTCAACATCAGGCGCGTGTCCATCTTTTCATCGACATTGCGGGTAGTCTCGCTGTCTCCTAGAGAGCTATTGTTG
Source organism: Alternaria postmessia (assembly GCF_024291825.1). Lineage (NCBI taxonomy): Eukaryota > Fungi > Ascomycota > Dothideomycetes > Pleosporales > Pleosporaceae > Alternaria > Alternaria postmessia. The sequence continues at coordinate 10,337 of NW_026260161.1, read as the reverse complement.
TCATGGAGAAGCGGTGAATCTTCGTGGTTGGTGGGTTGGTGTGCCATGTTGTTGCGACGTTGCACATTCAGGTCGCGATGCCAGATTGTTAGTTGCGTTGTTTTATGTCAGTAAAATCACGAATGCATTTTTGACGAGTTGCGAGCAGTTCGAGAATGAATGTTGATTGATGATATGGATAGCTGATCGTCAGTTCCGGCGGAAACTGCTGTCGCGGAATGTCGCTAGGAACAGGTAAGCGTCACCCATGCGGCTGGCCAATGACATCATCACGTCGCGTGTTGTGAAGTGATGCCCAACGCCCAGGATGTCGTGCTGGTAAACATATAGTTGCATACCGTAAGGGTGCCAAGCGCTGACACAGACGCATTACAAGTAGTTTTTCATGTTTCAACATGTTGGGATCGGCAAAAATGAAGCTTCTCAGTTTTCGTACGCCAGTACCTGCGTAATCGCAACTGTTTTCGTGTCGCGCAGGAATTGTAAGATTCCTTCCAGAAAAACATTCTGGTTGAGGTGGACTACGCTCGTTTCGAGAATGACATCTAGCCTTCGATAAAGACTCAGTCTTCATCATCCGAAGATGCATAGCCTAACCCGAGCGAAAGCGTGTTTACGAGCTTGGAGGAAGGTGGCCCTGCTGATGGCTTTGTCGCGTTCACGGATGATGTCGCGGGACTCTTTACGCCGTTACCGCCGCCTGTAGTGGAAGGTGTGTTCGTTTTGACATCTGGCGTAGACTGCTTCGTAGCCTTTACTTCGTTGGTGCTGCTCTTCTCTTCAGGCACGGAGCTCGATTTCCTAAGCTTTACGCCCTTTAGCAGACCAGCTTCAGTACCCTTCTTCCTCTTTCGTCCAACTGCCGCCCATTGGCCGGCATCCTCCTCTTGAGGTGTTTCTGTGCTCTCTTCTTCGAGACCCCGAGCTTTCCTCTCGGCTTCTTCGCGCTGTCTGCGGAACAAATCTAATTGTTCAAAGGTTTCTTTCTTTACATTGGCTTCTTCCTGGCGCTTCTTTTCCAAGACCGAATCCAGGTAGTCGGCTTCTTCGTCGTCCAGAGCAACATGCAGCTTGTACCGCGCTCTCTCTTCAAACTCAGCTTGTTTCTTGTCTTTGTTGGCTTGCAAGACCTCGAAAAGACTCTTCCCGTCTTGCTGCTTCGCTAGATCGGCTTTGGCGCGTCTCGCATCTTCAATCTCTTGCTGGGCCTTCTTCCACTCATCATCGCGTTCGACTTCCTCACCAGCCTTGCCGCCACTGACGAATCCTGAAGACATTGCGGTCCACACTTATACGGCTAGCGCAGGTTGCTGATGGCGGTGCAGTGGAAGCGGGAATGTTCAACGGCAGAACGCCAAAAAATGGTACTGTTCCGACTTCCTTTTGGGTTCTAGCGCCAGGTGGGTAGCGCTCCACCCCCCACCCGTTTAACCTCACCCGCGGGCAAATCGCGTCCTGATACGTGGAGGTTTTATGCCGGTGCTTAAAGTTGCTCGGTACAGATACCAACGTGTTGGATGAAGGATGGCCCTGACGTAGGAGGGGTACACAACGCGTCGGCACTGCCCCTCCAGATCACCCTTCAAAAGTTTGCCATTCCTGCCTTCTTTCAAATTTCCTACATCCCAAACTTTACCTTACAATTTATGATTCGTACCCTAGCAAGAATGGCACCCAAGAACTGGACCAAGGAGCACTTCACGCTCAACACTGGCGCAAAGATTCCCGCTGTCGGTCTCGGCACATGGCAGTCAAAGCCTGGTGAGGTTCGCGAGGCCGTCAAGGCTGCCCTCCAGGGAGGATACCGCCACATTGACACCGCGCTTGCCTACGGCAACGAGAAGGAGGTCGGCGAGGGTATCAAGGACTCTGGTGTACCCCGTGAGGAGATCTGGGTTACCACCAAGCTTGACAACCCATGGCACAAGCGCGTTGAAGAGGGCATTACCAGCTCTCTGAACAGTCTTGGTCTCGACTACGTTGACCTTTACCTCATGGTAAGTTGCTCAACATCAAGGTATACTCTCCGATTGGACTAAACACTGACGCGGTGACAGCACTGGCCTTCTTCCACCGACCCCGATGATCTTAAGAAGCACTACCCCGACTGGGACTTCAAGGACACCTGGGCGGAGATGCAAAAGCTCCCCGAGTCTGGCCGCGTAAAGAACATTGGTGTTTCCAACTTCGCCATCAAGAACCTCGAGAAGCTGTTTGCCGATTCTCGCTTCAAGACCACACCTGCCGTCAACCAGATCGAGCTCCACCCCAACAACCCCTCGTAAGTCATGTGTTGGCAGCTCACTCATGTATGTGTAAACTGACAGTGAGACCAGCCCCAAGCTCCTCGATTACCTCAAGGAGAAGGGCATCCACGCCACCGCCTACTCCTGCCTCGGATCAACCGACTCACCTCTTTACAAGAACGAGAAGCTCAAGAAGCTCGCCGACAACAAGGGCAAGTCTGTCCAGCAAGTCTTGCTCATGTGGGGTCTGCAGCGTGGCTCCAGCGTCATCCCCAAGTCCGTCACAGCATCCCGCATCCAGGGCAACTTCCAGCTTGACGGCTGGGAGCTGACTGATGAGGAGATGAAGGAGATTAGCTCGCTGCCTGAGCGCTTCAAGGTTTGTGGTGACGCCTGGCTACCGGTCAAGGTCTTCTTTGGCGATGACGAGTAGGTCTTTACGTACAATGATACCATGAAATAGAAAGGAATGAACATGTGACTACACATACACCCGAAGTGTCAGTGCGTGAAGCGTTTTTGGTGTTGCGGAGTAACGTCGGACATGACCGTGGGAGCCTGCGCGACTGCCTTGTGGCGATTTATCAGCGTCATGTGAGAACGCGTTTGGCGCTAGCAAGACGCGCCTGATCTAGATGCCCGTTCGCCACTCATCTCTCTTTCTTGAACACTTCACACTCGACTCCAGTACAACGACTAATTCACACTTTTTTACCGTCCCATATCCGTCAAAATGAGTGCCGAAGAAGAGCAGTTCGATGATAGCAGCATGGGTGGCCCTGGTGCCCCCACTCCGGTGTCTGCGCTTGAGGTATGCTTTACTTGACTTGGTACGCGCAGCGGACATTGACGAGATCTCAGGGAGTCAATGGATTGACTGCACGCGACATCAAATTGATTGTTGAGGGCGGCTTCAACACCGTAGAGTCAATTGCCTATACGTATGCCAGCCACTGTGTGTAGATTGGCCCCGCCACTAACGACAGACAGGCCACGGCGAGCGCTCGAGCAAATAAAGGGCATCTCAGAACAAAAGGCCTCAAAACTACTTGCAGAGGGTAAGCAGCAATGACGCCGTTATATTGCCTGTTGCTTACTTGAACAGCCTCCAAACTTGTGCCTATGGGCTTCACCACGGCTACCGAGATGCACTCACGTCGTAGCGAACTGATTTCGATCACGACCGGCTCAAAACAACTGGACACTCTTCTGGCAGGTGGAATTGAGACCGGCTCGATCACAGAGATCTTTGGCGAGTTTCGAACGGGAAAGAGTCAGATTTGTCATACACTCGCCGTTACCTGCCAGCTGCCGTTCGACATGGGCGGTGGTGAGGGCAAATGCCTATACATCGACACTGAGGGCACCTTCCGACCAGTACGATGTTTGGCTGTGGCAAATCGATTCGGACTTTCAGGAGAAGAAGTTCTAGACAATGTTGCTTACGCGCGCGCATACAACTCTGATCACCAGCTGGAGCTTCTCAACCAGGCCGCCCAGATGATGACGGAGACACGATTCTCATTGCTCGTCGTCGACTCCGCCACCGCACTATATCGAACGGATTTTGCAGGGCGTGGAGAGCTTTCGGCTAGGCAAACACATTTGGCCAAGTTCATGCGCACGCTACAACGGCTTGCGGATGAGTTTGGTATTGCCGTCGTAATCACCAACCAAGTCGTTGCACAAGTGGATGGTGGGCCAAGTGCCATGTTCAACCCAGATCCGAAGAAACCTATCGGAGGAAACATCATTGCGCACGCAAGTACGACGCGCCTCAGCTTGAGGAAGGGCAGGGGAGAAACGCGTGTTTGCAAGATCTACGACAGCCCATGTCTGCCAGAGAGCGATTGCCTGTTCGCCATCAACGAAGACGGCATTGGCGATCCCAAGGAGAAGGACCTCGAGGAGAGGGCCAATAGGTGATGAGGCTGATGGAGGGGCTTCGGCCCCGATTCGCATTGCCGGTGCAAGGCGTTATGGGGCGGTGACGATCTAGATGTGTTTGGTCGTGGACGATTTATGTTTATGCAATGCGTATGATATCCTAATACAAAACTTGAACCGAAGCACATCATGGTTGTCCACTTCTCTCGCGTGCTGCGTGATGCGAGCCCCCCTGCAAGAAACGTCAAGGTGATCTGCGGTGAAGGACAAAGCCGCGTCCGTGCACGCGTGCGCCAGACAGCTTCGTGCATGCACCGCGGCGACTGTTTTTGTGAGCTTTACCTTCGCGCCGACAGCTGCAACTCCAACCCAACGCGCGCCACCATTCCTCGACTCCTGCGACGACAGTCGAGACCCTTTCGCATGCGATCGCCATGGTTCAAAACGGAGGCACATGTCTCTACAAAGAGGCGCGATTGAACATCGAACCCGCCTATCCTGGCTCGACAATCGTATTTTCGATACCAACACACGCTCCTTTCGGGGTCCGAGGCACGGTGAAGCGCAGTCTAATCACAGAGCACTATGCAGACAAAGACGAGGAGGCCTTCACGAGGCGTCATCTAGCCACGGATGGATCCATGTACTTTCGGCAAAACCATGCATACCCGCGAAGCTTCCTCTGGCGGGTGCTGGACAACAGAAAGATGTTGGAGATACAGTCCACCGACTTGGACCACGACTTTGCCGACAAGTTCGAGGCCAACCTTACGCTCCTCTTCCAGTTCCCCGCCGAGATTCGACCCTTTTGCGTTGCCTTCGCTGAGCCCGCTGACCGAGACGCATTGAGCGTCTTCGTAATCACGACGAACAACGAGCTCTATACCATGACTCTACACCGCGACTTCTTCTCCACTCCCGCAGCCTCGGAGCAGGAACCCGAGACGTGGTGTAAGAGGTTCGAGCCGGCCCTCTTCAGCGGGCGCATACCCTACAGATTGGTCGCCGAAAGCGCAGAGGAGCTACTTGTAACGCTTGACGATGGGGCCATCTGCCGTCTGATTTGGGACAAGGCCAACAACACGTGGGACGGGGCGCGGTACCAGCAGAGTAACTGGTCGGTACGCGGTCTTCTGTCATGGAAAGCGCAGCCCACAGTCAGGTTTGAAAACGCAGACTTTGCTGTATCAGCCGCCGCTGCGGTCGCGATATCACCGAACAAGCAACACATCCTCTCAGTGTGTTTGGATCACTCGATAAGGGCGTGGAACATTGCGTCGGGCAAGCCAGGTGCTCACGTTGACCTCTTGGGCGCCGACGACTTTGCACTGGAAAAGTCACAAGCTTCATACTCGATTGGACCTTCGCAGTCGATGCTCATGACTGTCGTGGACGGTCTTGGGGGGCCAGGAGGCGCAGAGTATCACATCGTCACCTACTCTCCGAAGCAGCATCAATTCAAGTTCTGGGGCGTGCGGGACGCGGACGACCAGGACCATGGATTCTACGATGCTGCGCAGGACTCGGAGCTCATTCCGCCGATTGACGAACTGATGAACACGACTGTATGGACACTAGAGGAATTCCACGTAATCCCAGGACCTGGGTGGAGGGGCTCGGAGATCTGGATACGCGCTAGGTCGGGACCGAGCAGTAAAGTCTACTCATTGAAATTTGACCTCACTGATTTTGCCGACCAACGAACACAAACTTGGAAGAGCGATTGGGTGTCTGTTGACTCAGGCCCATTGACCGTCGAGGCACTAAAGATGAATCCTGCGAATCCTAGCGAGCGAGAGTTGGAGCCTGACGAGGAGGTCTCTGATCAATGGATTGACTTCCTGTTCTATCCCGGACGGTTCACGATTGCGACGTTGGAGACGGCGCTGCTCATCTGCAAAAGAGGTTCAGAGCGGGTGCGGTCAAGTCGATCGTCGAATCGGGGCAGCTTGAAAGAGCGTTTAAGCGCCACTATTGTCACCCTCGCAGTCGAGCACAGTCCGCAAACAGAAGATCTCAGCAAAGCCATAATAGCAGAGTGGCAGGCTTACTGGAGTCTGGTAAAGGATCTACATAAGCGAAGGGGAGAATCGCTATCACTCGTTTACGACCGAGCTACCGACCGGCCGTGGCTAGTGTTGAGCGACCACCTCTCTGCGATTAGGAATTGCAGCGAGTCAGAAGTCACTACACTCAACGCAGCTGCCATCTCAAGCCAGCGCGTGCTGAGCAAACCCCTGCGGCAAACCCTGGATACTTCGGAGTCTCGCGATGTGGCACGTTTATTGAACGCCGCAGCTTCCTTCCGTCAACGACTGCCATCTTTTGTCCAGCAACAGGTACAACGCCACATGGAGATGGACCTACTACAGAGCCGGAACATCACAATCTTGGATCGCATGGAATGGATCGAGGTCAACAGCGAACTCTCCCAGCATGTGACTGACGAGGATGTCACCGTCCTTGTTGAAGAGCTTGGTATGGAAGTGAAGGACTTGGGCACTGAGACATTTCTCCGAGCTATCAAGAAGCTGGACTATGAACACGATGGCCGACCTCAGTCGAGAAAGCAAATCGCAAGATATGGGCTGAGTGCGCTATCTTCAGTCTCCAAGGAAACGCTTGAGAATGACCACAATGCCCTATTGGACTTGCTTGTGCTGCTGTTGTTCATGTTCATCGAGCTGGAGGGAGAAACACATGATGAGTGGGATGCATCTGAAGTCTTTGCAGAACTTTTGCTTCGATACAAGGATTGCATGGTGGTGTCCTGGTTAGCTCGCACAGTGTGGGCTCACCAGTCTATGACGGGTCAAGCGTCAGAGCAACTGTATCGCATGTTAGGCGAGACGTACAAGACCCAGAAGCTACCTATTTCCCAGACAGTCCTCGAGGGCATTTACGGACTGCGCGCCTTTGAGGTCTTGCTACCAAAGGATACGAAGGCGGGTCTACTCACCCACTGGAGCCGGGGCTGGTTGTCTTTCATCTTCAGGGAACACGACTTTGAGAATGTCGTGGAGGATATTATGGGGTTCCTTCTAGCACAGCAAGAGTACGACCTCGCTATGGACTTTTCCAAGTTCCTTCCGGAAGGTCATTGGGCCTCTTATCTGAAGGGGCGCATGCACCTTGCACTCGGTGAGAGTGCGCTCGCGTCTTTATGCTTCCAAAAGCCTGCATATACTATGGGTAAGTCTACTAGATGCAAATTTGCCTACAGACCACTAACGTGTACAGCCCTCGGTCCAATGTTCGATGTCGCGGAAGAAGACACAGCAGGCCTGGTATCAGAAGTCGAGCGAAACTCGTTTTCCGAAGGCCTAGCACGCTACTACAGTCACGTCATCGGCCTGTTCGAGAAGGCCAAGGCATATTCCTACGTCGCGGATTTTGCCAAACTCGGTCTGCGATGTTTGATGGGCCAGGAGGATGAGGAGCTCAAGACGGACCTGCTCCAACGGCTCTTCACCGCTTCAATACAAACAGCTAGATTCCATGATGCGTATTCTGCGTTGATCAGGCACAGCGACACAGCCTTGTACGTCAAATACCCGTCTTACCTACTGTCCGACTTGTTATACTGACTGTTGCCGTTCCCCACAGGAAAACGTCCGATCTTCAAACTCTCATCACAACCATGGTCACGGCCTCGCAAACTCCCACCCTCCTCACGTTCCCGTTTGTCGGCCTCTCCGACGCCGTCGACACCATCCTCACCTCTCTCTGCCAAAAGACACTCAACCTTGCTTCCGGACCGCCGTACCATCAAATCCTCTACTCGTTCCGCATCAGCCGAAACAACTTCCGCGGCGCAGCGTCTATCCTGCACGAGCGGCTGCAACGTCTCAAGACGACAAGTAGCAAGATCCACGACCCGGCTGATGAAAGCCTGGCGCAGATTTACCTCATGATTATCAATACCTTGTCGGCGGTCAGTAAAGAGGATGCGTACATTTTGGCTGAGCAGAGGATGGAAAGTAGTGGTGCAGGGGGGACGTTGAATTGGGGGATTGGACAGGGCAAGAAGTTGCTCAAGAGGCAGATTGTTACGCTGGATACGCTGAGGAAGGAGTATCAGGAGGAGTTGGATCGGGTGGCGGCGATTGAGAGTGGGCAGTTTCCTTTTGTGGAGACGGAGGATGGGATGGACATCTTGTAGGGGTGTTTATAGCATGGCGTTTGTTAGGGAGTATTAGAGGGAAATGATGGATGTAAGACTATATGTGACCTGCATCTGGAAGGGTCGTTTTTTCTTCTTCTTCTTTTCTTCTTTCTGGATGGATGACTGTAGCTAGCAAATATGATGGAGATGGAGATGTCTTTACGCAGAGTAGCTGTTTGAAATGTTGATCATGCATGGCTTGAGGTTGATGGGTGAGGAGGCCGGAGGTGGAGTTGACGCGCTAAGGCGCGCTCAGATGGCGGCGAATTGCGGGGCGTCGCGACCGACGTGTGGGTGCATGGCAACCGCTGGAAGACCGCAGGCCTGACTCGTCACTGCTCACTACTCCAAAGACGGCAGATGATCTGTACAGCAGCGCAATGAACGCCTTGTTCTCTCTCTCACCTACACAGACGCGCTCCTACTACAGCACACAGCCATGGTGATGCTCGCATGTCCCGTCGCGCATACCCACGCACTCCACTAACACAAACACTCAGAACTCAAAGTCACTGCGCCGCCTCGCCGCCGACCACGGCTCCCTGCACACCGCCGGCCTTCCTCCCAATTACCTATTCCCTCCAGGCGCGGATGACTCGGCAGACCTCACCTCTCTAGACGTCCTTCTCGCCGGCCCTGTAGGAACACCTTATTCGGGCGGTGTATGGCGCCTGCATCTCGACATACCACCTACCTACCCCGCCGCCCCGCCCACGGCGCAGTTCCGAACCAGACTATGGCATCCGAACATCGACGAGGCCACGGGCGCCGTGTGTGTGGAGACGCTGAAGCGGGACTGGAGTAGTAGTTTGAAGCTGAGAGACGTGCTCGTCACGATATCCTGTCTCCTCATCCAACCGAATCCCGCGAGTGCGCTCAACGAAGCAGCGGGTAAATTGGCCGTCGAGGACTGGGACGGGTATTGTAGGCGGGCGAAGCTCATGACGGATATCCATGCTGCTGTGCCGCGGGACATGGCCGACGAGGTCAGGCAAGCGCAAATGAGGGGCGAAGACAAGGAGATGCCGTCTGAGGAATGTATCGCGAAACCGACGTCCAAGGGCAAGGAGAAGGAGCGCGTCAAGATGACGCCCGCGGGACCAAAGTTGCAACGCCCAGTGAGTGAAGATGAAGAGAATAGGCGACGGAGAGGGGGTATCGGCATGCCGGGAGAGCAAAATAGTGATGCAGAGGAAGACTGGATACCTGGACCGCCGCCCGGGGGCGACAAGACAGCAGCAAGAGGAGGTGGTAGTCATCATCATGCAAGGACGAGGAGTAAAGGGAACAACGCTTTTGGCATCAAAGGGCTCGCGAGACTCGATACGGCTCCGAAACGCGTCTTTGGTGGTACGCATACCCCGACGCCGACGTCGCCTGGTATACCGAACCTTTTCCCTGAGAAGGAAGAGGGGAAGCACACGACTATTGTTGATGATGACGCCGATGGTCCTCCGTTTGTTACCGTCACGTCGAGACGTGATGCACATGGTCTAAAGCTCAGCTCGACGACGACGACGACGGCAGCGGCGGAGTCTACAACAGTAGTAGTAGAACAAACAGAAACCTCCGACCTACTCAAATTCTCCCACAAGAACCCTTTTTCGGCAATCCAACTCAACAACCAAAGTCATCCTTTGATCAAGGAATTCTCGTACACTTGGGAAGACGCGGCTGTGTTGCATGATGCTACTGTTGCTGGTAGTGGTGGTCATGATAGTAATAACACAGTGGAGGAAAAGTCACTCGTGAGGAAGAGATTGGCAGGCGAAGAGTTTGAGAAGAAGAAGAAGTGGGAGATGAAGAGGTTTAGGAGGGCTGGGGGGGATTTGAAGAGGTTCAATCGGGGGGATTGGGGGGCGAGGGTGGGGGTGGGGAGGTTGTGAATTTGCTGTGCTGTTGATGAGAGAGAGAGAGGATGCGTGTAGGAGGGGAGCCTGTGAGGTTGGGTTGGGTTCATGGAGTTGGTGGTGTGACTGGCATAGCGATTTGGCGTTTTTGGTGTTCTGTGTGTGTGTGTGTGTGTGTGTGTGTGTGTG